>NW_010227888.1:9102-15654 GCF_000690775.1 Eurypyga helias | reverse complement strand
AGCCCCGCGTGCCGTGGCCGTGTCAAACCGTGGCGCAAACACGGCGACAGCGCTGGGCGCGCAGGCCCTGCATCACCCTGCCGCCCCCCCCGGGGGTGGAACTGGCCCAGCCCAGCAGCGAGCCGAGCGGGAAGCGTGCTGCGCTACGGGAGGCTGAAAGGGCCTCAAGTCTGCAGCGTGCAGGGCAGCCTCTAACTCCAGTGCAATCCTGCTTCCTGGGGAATCGCAGCTCCTTAACCACTTCCGAAGCCCTGATACAGTTCCTCTTCAGGTACCCTGTCTACAGGAGACTCTGCGCTGCACCTGCATCACGGTCACGGGGCTGCGTGCTGCAGCGCTCGTGCACACCAGGGAAGGGCTTTTCTGTGAACACAGTACAAATCTGTTGAAGCTGCCACCCCATCACTGGGAAGTCCAGGAAGCAACCTCACTTCAGCCTTCCAGAGCACGTGCAAGAGGGACTGCCACCTTATCACAGGTCATTTCTTCCTCTTCCAAGTGCCCAGGACAGACCAGCTTGAAGTGGAAGAGGAAGAGCATCTGTCTTCCAGCAGGTACTTCTCCAGCACTGTTTGCCACACCAGGAGAGGGGATGGTCTGGTTAAGGTGCTGAACAGCCTGGGACCTGGATTCTGTCCTGCCTCCATACCCTGTGCAGGGCTGGCCACCCTGCAGCCCTTGTTCGCAAACAGGCCCAGCACGGCCAAGTCTCACTTGCGCATGCCAGAGCCAAGACTCAGGGTCCTGTTCGCAGGGAAACCCCGCACCTACCCTGTCGTGGTCTGACTGCTCACAGGAGGGAATTGCCTGGGTAAAAGGTGGGGTGAAAAGCACTGCAGCAAGTTGACTAGGGGCAGAAGTACTTCCCTTCCTTCCCCTTCATAGTCTCTCACCCCCCAGGTTTGCACGCTGACTAGCAGACAGGTACTGCTGTGACTGACTCTTGCTACGGGAAGAGGTTCACATACATTTTCTAAGCAGGTGCTGTCTTTATCCTTGTTGAGGTAATGCTGTTGCCAGAATCGCAGGAGACTGTGGAAGTTGTTCAGGATGAAGCCTGGGTATTTTTCTGTATATTCCATCTGTTGCAAAGTGCGCAGATAAAAAGGTAGCTTTTCTTTCCTTCGGGCCAGCATTAGGATAACTAAACTTGTGTTCAAACAACTGACGTTTTCCTAAAAGCAAGAATGAGAGTAGGTCAAACAACAACAAAAATCATCCAGATATCCCTACAGGTCCTTACAAAATGTGACTGTGGTAAGCATGCAGAGGAGGTGCTCCTGCATGTAGCAAGAGAAAGGACGTGGGTCTCCTCAAGAGACGCCAGGTTCCTCCCTGCTCCCAGCCCAGTTCATCACCACACAGCATTGGCACAATCTCTGCAAAGTTACTGTCAGCTCTTTACCTGCGTAAGTGTCTGTACATGAATAATATTAATGAGACGGAAAAGGAAGGACATTCTCATGGACATCTGGGACATATACGATAGCAGGCGGCACTCTGACAGGACTTCAGCAACTGCAGCAAGAGGAAAAGACAATCCATCAGGTGCTTAAAGTTCAGGCACGTTGGTCCAAGCAACACTGCAGTAAGAACTGGTGCTCAGACCGCAGCAACAAACCTGCAAGCTGGCATTTCATTGTCCAAAACTAAAATTTTCAAGGCCCAGGCTTAAAACAACCATTATCACTACCAAGCACAAGCCAGCCCCATTTCTTATTCTTTACCTTTAGCATCAGACTGATTCTCAAATCGGTCCAGGGACAGCGTAATGCAGCGAACAAGCATGTTTGAGTCAACCAATGAACTGTTGATCTGGTTTAAAAATATCTGGAACTAAAGAGAAATACTTTTTGCATTAAAAAAAAAAACCAGAAAAGGCATCCTACATGAACACTCACAGACGAGGTCTGACAGAACAGCATTTCACACCTCCTCAGAATGCGTACGGCCAAGGGGTGGCACACAGGGTACATGCGAACAAGCATGTTTGAGTCAACCAATGAACTGTTGATCTGGTTTAAAAATATCTGGAACTAAAGAGAAATACTTTTTGCATTAAAAAAAAAAACCAGAAAAGGCATCCTACATGAACACTCACAGACGAGGTCTGACAGAACAGCATTTCACACCTCCTCAGAATGCGTACGGCCAAGGGGTGGCACACAGGGTACATGTCAGCAAAAGGTCTGACAGAACAGCATTTCACACTTCCTCAGAATGCGTATGGCCAAGGGGTGGCACACGGGGAACAGGTCAGCAAACCCAAGCAGGAAGACCTACAGACAGGGTTCGGCAAGTAGGGCAACAGTAAGCGTTCTCCAGATTTTTGACACAGACGGAGTACAGCTCTTGAAGGTTATGGGAGAAGTCGCCTTCAATTCTGAGCACAAGCACCTAAAACATGCAGCTCATCAGTGTAAGGCACCACAGGCATGGACAATTTCCCCTTCCCTTCAGATATAAGAGTTAGGTTTGTAATGCCACAACTTGCTACCTTTAATCGTTCTCTCTAACAAGAGTAAGAGGAGATACACACTCCTGGGCCTGTCTCATCCAGCCCAAGCCGATCTGGCACTGAGGGCTGACAAAGGATCCCTACAGCAAGTACCTTAAGAATCCTAATGAGCAGAAAAATGCCAAACTCCTAACATCACTAAAGTATCTTCTGAAGCTGTGCCACTTCCACGAGACCAAGATTTCACACGCTATTCGTTTGGCAAGAGGGAGATGAGACAGCACGGCTGCTGGCTTCTGTAGTTCCTCCAGCTCCGTGCTTTCCATACAAACAGACTGTGCTGGAGAGGAATACAGTGAGGGATTCATACTGAATGAAAACTGGGACTTTTTACAAGGGCCTGTAGTGACAGCACAAGGGGTAATGGGTTTAAACTGAAAATGGGGAGGTTTAGATTGGATATCAGGAAGAAATTCTTCCCGGAGAGGGTGGTGAGGCACTGGGACAGGTTGCCCAGAGAAGCTGTGGATGCCCCATCCCTGGAAGTGTCCAAGGCCAGGCTGGATGAGGCTTGGAGCAACCTGGTCTAGTGGAAGGTGTCCCTGCCCATGGCAGGGGGGTTGGAACTAGATGATCTTTAAGGGCCCTTCCAACCCTAACCATTCTGTGGTTCCGTGATAAAAGAAGTTCTACATCAGTAAACAGGAAGTAAACACACAAAGCATAAAGACAGATTCTCCAGAATGTGTGAGTTAATTTTTCAGAAAGCAACCTGAAATCAAACACATCTTTCTTTCCAAATACACCTCTGCTTCTATTCTCCACGGTCTGCCAGACCTAACAGCAACCAGAGAAAAATTACTGTAACAACGGCAAGAGTATGAGGTCATTCAAGTGCACGAGCATGAAACCGCTCTGCACAGAGCTGCCCGTTCTTGATCTACATATGCAGCTGAGTTGTGTAGGTAATTACATCAGCCATGACTTAAAACGCCTGTGAGTTCAAATGACATCAAAGGAAAGATATGCCTTTTTGCAGTATCAAAAATTAATGAATACTTTAAGTCATCTGCATAAAGAATCACTCCCAAGCTCCAGTAAAATATTTTTTGGAGCCTGTCTCAATGCCCACAGCTACCACCTTAACCCACAACCCAGTGACTTCACAGGAAGTGTTCCACTGCCTTTGAGCCCTGACCTTAGGCCTGCCTGATCACGTAACATGGCCATGTTCCCTCAACAGCTCAGGGCTTGCTGACTCAGAACAGCTGGGAGCACTTCTGAGGGCAGGAGCGTATGCAGCAACACACACGCTCGTGAAGAAACTTTGGCAGCTTGCTCCTTAGTGTTTATTGTGCACCAAGCTCAACAATCGCACCAAAATCAGCCAACGAATCCAAGATTCTTAGCACTACGTTTGGTTAGACGAGCATGTAGTTCAACTCACTGGGGACAGCTTTTACAAACATTTACCTTCTCATCTGTGTTGATGTACTTGTTGAACCTCTTGAACGCATCAATGTTGAATTTCATCAGCTCTCCCAGAAGGTCAAAGTAACTCTGAAGCACATCTCGCGATTTGCACTCACTGTCAACAATGCAGTAGAGAATATGCTGGCGCGGGAGGAAAACAGGTTATTGCCACACGTTAGCTCAGGCCAGCAGCAGCACACAGACTCTGATTTAGTCCCCATTTAAAACGCTTATCTGCAGGTTTAGCTCTTAGGTGACAGAACTAGGGACAACAACTCAGGTGAGTCTACTGTTGCAGTAACTTCCCAGCGACGCAGGCTGTACCACCGGCCGCCTCACACCCAGCTGCCTAAGCAGAATTCACAAACACTTTTTAAAAATGGCCCTATCGCCAAGGAATATTTAACACTACACTTCTACCCCTTTTTGAACTCATTACGGATAGATCCTTCCCGATTGTGGCAGAGATGCGTTACAGAGGAAGCTTGACATGCACTTCCTTACCTCCAGGAGCCCTCTCTTCAGCAAGCAGGAACATCTGGTCTGCATAGGAGGTGGTGCCTCGCAGAAAACTTTCAACTGCCCTTGCTTGCCAAAACCTGAGAAACAGAAGAAATGAGGGTTTAATTTAACAACAACTTTCCTAATATCTTTCATTCCAATCTGAAGCTGGAGTCAGACCTGTTGATCCTGCAGAAGATGACTGTACTGGGTATGAGGTCCAGTGCAAGCTCTGGCATTCTCCCTCACCTGCACTGCCCCTGTAGCCATGTCCAACAAAGCCAGATCTTTGCACAGCTTACGATTTTCAAGCATTTTTGACTGCTATAAGCTGCATGGAAACAAACCAACTTCCCAGCCAACTCAAAGAGCATGTTACAGTGCAAAGCAAACCCACCTGAAGGAGGATTCAGCTGGTTCCTTCTTCATGACCTGAAGCAGTCTGGTCAACAAACCTCTCTTCCCATCACAGACAAGGCTCCTAGAGCACGTGAAGAAATTGCAGCATGAGTGGAAGGGCTGGCAAGCCCTATACCTTGTAGAACACAGTGTCCAGTCTCTTCCCAGAGCTTTTAAAGATCAAAATCCCAGTATTTAATATACAGTACAAATACTGATTAACTTTCGTTAATAGTTCTACCAGTGGAAGTTCTCCTCACTGCCTTTGGTAAATGTCCTTGATACCTGCAACACGGCTTCCAAATAAATCCTAAAGAAAAATCATTCACTTTCTGTCAAAATCTTAATGATTTCAGAAATACCAATTCACAGGTTGTAGGAATTAAGTTTAGGAAAAAACCAAACATATGCCACACTTGAGTGAGGAATGAAACACACTCCCCCCTTTGCTCACCAAATGTAAAGGACGCTCTAAGTTCCGTTTAGGAGGTCGAGCATGGAAACGTAGAAGCTACGTGAGGTAGCCTTCTTCTGTATGTACTAGTTAACAGTGTAGAGGGCGTAGAACTGCAATACTACTTGTATTAAATTGTATCTTGAGGGGACTATCTACCTGCAGTAAGCTTGTGCAGAAGCAACGCACTGATCTCGCGTATCAGGAAAAACAACGCGGAAACAAAATGCTAAAGGTGAAAAAGAAGTTTAGGCCAGAAACTGAACAACCCTGCGGGGCTGGCTACACGCACCATCCCACACAGGTAGAACAAGGTGCGTCAAGTGGCACTCTTCTACCCAAAACCCCACCCCGGCACGCGTACTCAGCGGATGCGCTCAGGTCAATGGCTACGTGCTGCACCGCCGCCTTCGCCGAGCGGCCAACAGCCGGCTGACGGAGCGGAGCGCCGTGGGACGCTGCTTTCTTGCGGCGTGACAGTCGGTTCGTACTAACGCTCGGGAGAGATGAGAAACGTTGCAGGCTGGAAAAAGCTTTTACGCCCTTGATCGCTTCCTTTCAGTGTGTTCCTAACAGGGTGCATTTTTCCCCCTAAATACTCAGTCCTTTTCAAACAAAGCCAGACTGGTACCTGTGCTTCGGAAGCAAAGGGTCAGAGTAATCCAGACACCGATTCTTCCCCATGAGGCACAGTCTAGAAATCCTCTTAGAGAATTCCCTTTTGCAGCGAGGTAAATCTGCTCTGTGCAGAGCAAGTCCCCACTGATGCTCTGGGACTACGCTGACAACTGACTTCTGCAAATGTCTCACCTTGTGAGGTTTCTGTACCAGAATCGTGTATGAAAGAGAGTATTAAATCAAAATAGTCAATCTAACAGATACTCAAATATAACACTAGAGATTCTATGAGTGGTTTAATATGTTAATCTAATTTAGCTTATTCTAGTTATTAGCTGCTCTTAAAATAAAGGCCCTGAGCAGACACACTTAGATCTGTTTATGCAGACTGGAAATGGACATTATGTGTGCACAGACTGCTCCTGAACCTCAAAACTCAGCATTCATGCATTAGAGGGATCCCCGTTTACTTTCCAGGTCTGTTTGCAATGCCTGTGGTAAGAAAGGCCAGAGAAACGGGCACACCTAGCACATCATCATGGAGTCTGGGCCATGAACTCAACTCCCGCATTTTCTTTTTAAAGCGCTTTACTCTGAGTTCAAACACACTTTAGATTTGCTGATGACCAAAATCACACAACCGTTCCTG
>NW_010227888.1:0-9091 GCF_000690775.1 Eurypyga helias | reverse complement strand
GGTCACTGAAATTAAAGTCAGCCTGGTGGACAGAAGGACCTCAAACAAAAGAGATGACATCAAACCTCCAACAGAAGCATCTGCAGAACGCTAGAAGCTGCTGACCTACACCCTCTACCCCCACTCACCTGTCTGTGTTGACAACAGCATCAACTTCAGGGATGTTGGCTTTGTGGGAGATCGCACTCAGCTCATTAAGCTCTTGGCTGTTTAAAAGGAGATACTTGTTCCTAAAGCAAGACAGTGGGGGAGTAGGGGAGAAAAACATGATGAATTCAAGAGGCGGACAAACGTGCAATCCCATGAAGAGCAAAGCCATGCGCCTACGAGGGCTGCAGGACTAGGCAATCAGCCTTCAGCACTCCAGCTCTTCATCCTAACCCTAATCCAGCCCTTCAGGCCCTACTCCCTCCACCACAGCACGCTCCCAAGGCAGGCCAGCAAGCTGCCGTTGTGCAAGTCTCCTCCACAATTTACCAAATGCCAGTTTACACACTGACCAGCTGTGAGACGGTGGTTCTTTGATGACCTGTTCAGGATCCTATGGTTTGTTTTGTAAATCTCATTTTTAAAATCTCAGCAACATTTCAGAAGACTTAAATCGCAGACTTTTTCACAGCTTCCTACAGTTTTTCTCTACCTTACCATGACCATACTCTTTATCAGTAAGAAAATCTCAGAAAGCAGAGACTGCAAAAAAATTTACTTAATCATCCTGGTATTTTATTACTCTGAGCAAACTGTTTACTCTGGAAATATTTAAAAGCTTCATGAAGTGTAGAAAAAAAGAACAGCAGTGGATATAAACCCAAGAAATTTGCATGAAATTCTTTATCAGATAATTGATTTTCATTATGGGAAGTTCAGCAATTTATCTGTAGAAGTAAATTAAGTACAGAGCAAGTCTGACAAAGTAGAAATGCAGGGCAGAGGCTCCCTTTGCGAGACTCCCTGCCCAGTGCCAGCGTGCTCCCTCAGAGCACTCCCACTTCAAAATGCTCAGAATCAGACAGCAAAGGCTTATTTCCAGGAAACCTAAGGGAGCGCAGGATGCCATGATGAGTGAGAGGGTGTACAAAGAGAACCTATTCATCAAAACACAGCAGCTACACAGATGATAAATTATGAGACCAGAAAGGTGACGGGAATGCCTTCTTGCTTCAAACACTGTCTTCCAGAGTAGTGCCAACTGAGGCTGTCATGTGAAGCGTCTTTTGATCTGGACCACCAGGTTTCTGTAATGAAAATACAGCCTCTCTCTCCATGCAATAAACAGTTCTGCAAGTTTGGTTTACACACAATTTTACTGAAATTAGTATAAGACTGTGTACTTAACCCTCATCTTGTCCTCAGCAAACTCATCTGTGATTTCATTGAAAGTTCATGTAGCTATTTGTTTAAAAATCCTAACCAGATTCCACACATTCCACTTGCTCAACTGTTACAGCTGAAAGCTGTTTTCTGTTTAAACAAGCCTGAGATCTTTGTAGTAGCCACTTAAGCACGACCATCATCTAAAGAGATTTTATTGGTAAACCTAGAGTGATTCCTGGGCAAACAATGTCTTGCATGGAGGACTTCCAGGAGGTCAGCCTTCCCCGTAGGTTTACAGGATGTCCAGCTCCCCATGCCTAAAGCTAACACTCCACGATCAAAAAGGCTGATACTGCCCATATCTAACAGGACTAAGTAACACCTACACAGAAATCAGCGACCAGCTAGCTGAGAAGTGCAATGTGCCTCAAGCGCAGATGTTCGTAAGGAACAGGACACCATCCTGCAGGACTGAATTAGAGCAACAGGACACTGACAGAACGTAAGGTACAATCCCACAAGTCACAACGCAGCAACAAGCACCGCTGGATCGGCAGGACAGCATTTAAAAACACACCCTCAAACAAGCAAACTGCATCACCCCTCAACTACTGCGGCAGACTCAAGCCTCGTAAGTATGCCTTTTGATGGTGAAGAGAAGCTTTCCTCCTATTCCCAAGTCTAATTTCCTGATGGCTAGCTGACAGATAATTATTCTCCTAACGTTTTCCCATCCGGTTTAATCGGGTCTTCTCTGCTGCTGGCATTTAGACAGCAATCATGTCTTCTCAGCCTTCTTACAAAGGCAAAAGAGCACTGATTAATCTCTTTCAGAGGTACTGTCCTTCACCCTCATCTTCCCACAGCCTTTGTTTCACGCTTGTTTCACTCTGAATTAGACCTGAACGTGTCCCCACAGGGTACACGCGCTCTTGTGAGCACACTGGCTCACTACCAGCTCTCAGGGACAGAATGGAAAAAAGCATCATGAAAGCTGCCTCCTCACTTCTTCAGCCAGAAAGTGTTATCATAGAAATGTTTCTATTCGTTTCAACACGTAGCAAAATGTGCTATTTTTAATCAACAGACGTACTAAGACATGCCCACTGGAGAGCATAACCTTTGCCTTTTCACAGCAGGAGCCAAAACACACGTGGAGTCTGAACTGAGTTTAAGGACAGTACAATGTCCCGTTCACACAGAGCCTGCACCACAGCAAACAATATCGCCGAGTCACAACCTACCACAGCTTTTCATACTCACTCATGGTGATCACTAAAGCTCTGAAGAAGCCTCAAGAACTGGATCTTTAAAGTAATGTCCTAAAAAAGAGACAAGAAAGGTAAAAAAAATTATCATTTGTTTCCAGGCTGACATGAAACAGGTGAGATGAAAATGTACCCAAACCAAACCCAGTTGGACAGCAGATCAAGTGACTTGCATAAATGGGGAAGCTGCACTTTGCAGACTTCCCAAAATTGGAGTGGGACTGCCTCCAAGCCTGTGCATGTAACGGTTAATTTTTTATTCTCACTGCAAAAGCAAAAAAGCTCATCATTTATTGACTGACTTAGAGTATCCAGGTTTGATGGGGAGGAAAAACACCCCAACAGAAACCAACAAGAACCTCAACACCCCACTCCAGAAGCTGACTGTGATCCATTTTGTGTTCCGCCAGACCCACTAGCAGACCTGCTAGCTATCATGTCCTTTTATGTCTTTCTTTTACCTTTGGCCTTCAGGAACCACAGTTACCCCTTCCCAGTTCCCAAACCAGGGGAGAGGCTAAATTGCCATCTGCTAAGTTGCCAGCGTGAGCCAAAGATAAAGACTTCAGTGCAAACAGTAACTGATAAAAAAGTTACTCAACCCAACTCCTCAGACTTGTGTGATGGGATAAAAATCCAGTATGGAATTTATAAAGTTACTCACTGGGCTACAATCACAGTTTTGATTGTGTCCATGCAGAACAAGGGCTGATGCTGAATGCTTTCTCCAGATCAGTTTGTCAAACAAGTTATTGAGGCCAGGAATCAGTTTGAACTCCGCTATCATTTTATGAACCTGGAAAACAAGAGAAGTGCATCCTCATTTGCTGCAGCCTCTAATACGAACACAGCGTCGGCCGGTGAACAGATGGGCACAATTACGCCATCCTCTGACAACAGAAAGAGTGAATTCTTTTATCAAACAGCACGTGTTTGTGTTAACACGCACACCAACCATGGTGTATTAGAGCAGTTTCCGTTTAGTGGACACGGATGGAAAGCAGACGCTCTGGGAGTTAGTTGTTAGCCAGTGCTTCAATTAACCACTGTGCCTCCGGAAGCAGCTTCGGAGATCGGGAGATCACTTACATCAAAGCTAGGTACAGATGTATTTTCAGTGTGCTGTATCACAAAACTAAGCTGCGAGTATTCCGCTGCCAGTCACCCACCCGCGTAGCCTCCTCTGCCTTTCCGCTCGCAGAGCTGAGGCTGAGGGAGCCCTCTGAAGGCCACACAAACTATCGACCCTGGTTTTGTTCAAGTGACCTAGGCAGGAGTCCTGAGCAAAGCAGAGCCCAGCAATAACCCAGCCTCGCTGCCGTTCAAGCGCTGCTCCTTCAGACTAAGGGGAAGTCGAATGTCTTTAGAGAATGCTCAGAAGAGAACAAAACGTGAAGTTACTCAGGGTTATGGATCAGTCTGCCTGCCAAGCTCGGACACCGAACATCACGGCGGGTTTGAAACAGACTGTAGTTATTTATGTAAAAAAGCTAACAATTCTGGTGTGAACAGCTGTTAAATACCTTCAGTCCAGGCTTTGATACTTTTGTTATAAGTGATTTGGAAGATGAGGAATAGGAGAAATACAGAGTGGGACTCTCATCCTATAACAAGCAGTCACTCTCGAGACGTGGTACAAATGAAAACCACACGTGATTAGGAAGCCCAATGCGTTGTAAAATTAAGTGTCCAAAGCAGTAATGGACATGTGCCTGTGCTGGTTTGAGCTGGGATAGTTAGTTTTCCCCACAGTAGCTGGTATGAGATTATGTTTTAGCTGTGCTGAGAAGAGTATCGATAACATACTAATGTTTTCAGTTGTTGCTAAGCAATGTTTATGTCAAGTCAAGTATTTTTTTCATTTTCTGATCCGGTCCTCTTTTCCCCTCTCCTTCCCTGCATGATGCTTAAAATGGACACAGCCTGGACAGCTGACCCAAACTGACCAAAGGGACATTTCATGCCAGCAAACATCACGCTCAGTATATAAGCTGGGGGTTGGGCCAGGGTTGAGGCTATCCATCTCTCTCCAGTTTGGCATGGCTCTCACTACTCAGGAACTGGCAAGGCATTGGTTGGAGGGTGGTGAGCAGCTGTATCATTTGTCTCCTTTTCCATTATTTTCATTACATAGTAGTAGTAGTAATATTAGTATTGTTGGTATCATTATTTTATTTCATTTACTTTCAATTATTAAATTGTTCTTATCTCAACCCATGAATTTCCTTGTCTTTTCCTCAGATTCTCCTCCCCATCCCACCCAGGAGGAGGGAGGTGAGTGAGCAGCTATGTGGTGCTTGGTTACTGGCTGGGGTTAAACCATGACAGGTCCTTAAAATCAAGTCACCTGAAATACAATCTTGGTCATCCCCAAGATGCAGAATTGTAACTAGTAGTATTTCAAGCAGATCACTTCATTTTGTTCTATTTCCTCAAATACCTGAATAAATCACAAATATTTGAAGCCGCTGCTGTTCTACAGGCTTTTGGTCATACGCTGCTTCGCAGCATAGCTGATGGCATTCCTCTTGGCTGTAGCCATCAACTTCCCCACCTACATGGAAATCACAATCCCACTGCTGGCCATCTCCAAATATCGCACCTGTGCAAGCATTCAGCTCCTTCCCATCTCACCCATACTGCCCTGACAGATTGCAAAGCCTGGAGTCCCTCAGCGCTCCCTTCCTTTAAAATGACTCTGACCTAGTCACAAGCCTCCAACAAAACCAGCCCTGAGGAATCTCTCTGAACAAAGCACTCCCTGTAGTCCTGCACCCCTCAGTGCCAGCGTGGCATGAGCGCAACAGGATGAAACCAAGCGTGCGAGCTGCCTGCATGAGCCTCGGTCCCTCACTAAAGCAGGAGCTCTCTATGCTCATCATTTTCACTTGTGAATCTGCTCCTTTCCACACAGAGCGTAATCTGCTTATTCCAAATGACTCACCCCTAATTCCAAATGTGTTCCGTTTACTTTTAGTTTGCATAATTCCAAGCTCTCACCTGACTGGCAGCTGTATGACAAAGCTCCTGAGTCACAGTCATTGCCTCTGGATCACACTGTCTCCCAGACCTCAAACTCATTACAACTACCAGCTGAGGATGCCAAGACAATCCCCGCTCTATATTCACCCTTCAAACTCCTTTGATTTTTTCCTGTTGCTGCACAGCTTCACATGAATTGCTCTTTTGCTTTCTCACTACTAAAATGATGAGCTCCTACAGTGCGCAGTTTGGCTCCCTACAGCAGGGGCAAGTAAACCAGCCAGCTGCCTTTCAACACAACACAGACATGCAAGACAGCCCAGAAAAACATTTCAGGAGAGTAGTTTAGGGTGTGACCATAATGAGAAGGAAGCACAGGCAGAGATCTGCAGGGAAACACCACTTATCCCAGGGGTGTGACCATTCCCAGCACAGCAGCAGGTAGGAGCCAAGTCACTGCTCGCAGAGTTGTCAATTTACACAAGTCGGGCAGCAGTCAAGCTTAAACCAAGGATTTAGAGTCAACATTCAGTAACGGGTTGAGTTTGTTAGGAAACTGCATCACGCTTCAAGCTAATGCCAGACCGTTATGTTGGTTATCATAGTCCACTGAAGCAGGTTTGTGATGGCCTTTAGAAATTCTATGCAAAGTTATTCCGATTAAAAGCCAGTGAGACCTTTGGCTCCAACAAGACGACTGATATCACAGATCCTGTGCTTTTATTACCTCACAGAAAAAGAGGGACAGTGAAGCAACTGAAACGCTTGTCAGTGAGAGTGCTATTGCAGACACTGCCATCCCCTGCTATTAGCTTTCCACACACAACACCTCAGCTCGAGTTCTTAACCCGCCTGCCTCTCAGGGAGGGGAATGGATTCGCATCTGCCACACAACTCTTTGAAAACTTCATGTAGATTAAGGAATGAATAATATATCATGGGTTTGAAAGGCAGTGGAGGTTACAAAAATAACTGGCTTTGGACAAAATGTGTTTGGGAATGAAGCAACTGTAATCTTTCAAGAATTCAATTCCAGTCCTGACTCAGCCCTGAAGAACTGAACTGCATGTGAGCTTAATCCTTAGATAGTTTCCCTGTTTGCATGGGACAGAAGTAGCAGAGGACGATCAGAGAGTTGTTTTCCCAGGAAATTAAAAAAGGTCCAAAGCCAGCTATTTCAGCAGCGTACCTCCTACCTTGTTGCATTTGACAGCGTCACACCAGAACAGATGCGGGGAGGTAAGGCAGCCAGCTCCCTGACCAGCTGGCAGCAGGATGAGCGCAAGCTGCAAAGAGTTTCTGCACTATCTCTAAAACTGCATCCTTGTGTGAAATCAGGCAGGGAAGAATTATCTAACTTGATGAAATAGAAAAAAAAAAAAAGTCCTCCTAACAGATCCATGTTCTAGTAGTTCAAGTTATGTCTTGGGCTTTTTTAAAATTTTGTTTTATGTCCAACAGAAACAGTACTTTTAAAAGGAGCAACACAGGATTATGGTAGTGACTGGGGTTTCTGCAAGAATTGCTAGTTTCCTCTGGTTACTGTTATGCAGAATCTATTTTTAATGCTGAGTAGGTTCAGCGTGAACAGGTTAGTTATGTCCAGGACTGTATTACAAAGGCACTTCTATTTTAAATTCAGATTAAGAGATTAAAGGGACTGCCTGTGGCAAGTATCTGTGACTCCTGTAGAGTGGGGGGTTTACTGACAAAATACTCAAGATAAATGTGCTCAAGCACCAGCCCCCCAGCACAGCTACCCTAATACAACAGCCCTTCAACAACTCAAAACAACGTGACCCTCCCAGTCTCTAGGGCTTCTCAAGGCCCCTGCTATTCCAAGCTGCTCTGCTGAGCTGAGCAGACTGCCAGTGTTGGAAACCTGTCAGAGCTGCACCAGCGGACGGCTTTTCTTCTGCCTTCACAATATGCTATTGACCCATTTAAATCAAACTACGGCCAAGCTGCAGTGACTGGTTCTCCATAAGCTATGTGAGGCAGGGAACTAATTATTATTCATTCTGGAAGTAAGAAACACAAAAGGAATAGAAGAGTGGGTATCTAGGTAGCATGTAGTCCAGACAGCACCGAAGTGTATCCCCCCCACTGAGAGTTTACCAACAGGCTGACACTCAGCTGGGACATGGGCACCTACTGCAAAAATCACCCATACACCAATTATCCCAGAGGGTTTCAAAATGGAAAGCACCCAAGATGGGGACGGACTAAACAGGTTCCCTCCAAGAAAGTCCTCAGTGCACCAGGTGGGATGAATGCCTGGCTGCAGCTCCCGCAGCATCCAGGTACATCCACACACTTCCTCACACAGACAGGTGCCTCCGGACGAGGCATCCTCCTGCATCCATCCCGCACCCCAGCAGCAGCTTTGCAGACAGACCTCCCCCCCAACGGGTCAGCACAACTTGTGACAAGCTCCGTCCAGTGGCTCGTGCTGGTTCTGGGCAATGAAACCCTGCCTGTCTGTGCCGCGCTGCCACGAAGGGATCTGCCCAGCTGCACGCCTTCAGCTTTCCCCTTCATGTTTCTGCCCCATGACGAGCACTTAGGTTTAAAGAGACATCCACTCTGCACGCGTGGCCGCTTACAAGCGCTCACCTGATTCCTTTGTCTCCCCATGAGCAGCACGCAGAGAACATACAACACCTCCAGCTTGTACATAATCTCGTGCATGATCTTCATGGACTGTGGAAGCTGAGTTCGTGTTGAGGTGTTGGCCAATCCACTTTCATCTGAGGACTCTGAACAAGATGGCAAAGATGTGAGCCTGAGGCAGCTTCAACAGGAAAGGATTTGTTACAGTTACTACTATTACACTGAACCACTGCAGATGTCAAACCAGTATGACTGCTTGAATATCCTCAACTGGAAACAGTGATATGCAACAAATAACCATTTAAATTGAAGGCTACAGGAAAAAAATACAGCTGGAACTTTAGAGGAGATAAAATTAGATTGTAAAAAGTTATTTCATTTTTCCATAAGCTCAATGACATCATCTACCTAAAAGGTAAAGGCAAACTGTGCCTGACAAATTTGGTGGCCTTCTAAGACAGGGTTAGTGCTGGTGGATAAGGGAAGAGCAACCGATGTCATCTACCTGGACTTGTACAAAGCATTTGACACTGTCTCACACAACACCTTTGTCGCTACATTGGAGAGGCATGGATTTGATGGGTGGACCACTGAGTGGATAAGGAAGTGGCTGGATGGTCACACTCAAAGAGTTGCAGTCAAGGGCTTGATGTCCAAGTGGAGAGCAGTGACGAGCGGCGTTCCTCAGGGATTGGTGTTGGGACAGGCACTGTTTAACATCTTTGTCAGTGACATGGACGATGGGATTGAGTGCCCCCTCAGCAAGTTTGCCAATGACAACAAACTGTGTGGTGCAGTCAACACGCTGGAGGGAAGGGATGCCATCCAGAGGGACCTGGAAGGCTGGAGAGGTGGCACTGTGCCAACCACATGGAGCTCAACAAGGTCCAGTGCAAGGTCCTGCATGTGGGTTG
>NW_010227887.1:0-6940 GCF_000690775.1 Eurypyga helias | reverse complement strand
TGCAGGACCTTGCACTTGGCCTCTCTAGTCCAGGGATCTCTCTAGTCCAGAGATCTCATAACCACTTACGCGGGAAAGGGCAGCGTTACCTTTCTTTTCCCTCGTAAAAGGCACATAGTCTTCCCTGTCTTTGTGCTCAAGAGCCTGCTTCTCCAAATAGGCGAGGAGTCGCTCCCTGTCGAAGGGGCCTGAAGCCTTTTTAGCAGTCTGGTCTTTCTGTCGGAAGCCTGCAGGCAGGAGCGCGTTCTGCAAAACAACGTGGAGCAAACAACAGCAGCTCAGTAAGTCTGGAGAGAACACCTGCTTAATTTCCCTCATCCTCCTCCTTCCCCCCAAGGTTCAAACCTGACACATCGCCCTTTTTAGGCAATCTTTGATCCCTTGCCAGCTTCCTTTTTTCTGGGGTAGGGGCAGACGCAAGGTAATCTATTCTTCAGATACCAAAATTATCATTAAAAATAGAGCACACCACCGTCTGAATAGGACTGAAGCAATTCTTGAAGTACAATAGTTCCCAGCCCTAGACTTCCTAGTTACTTTGCATTTCTTTTCTAGAACGAACACTGCTTAAATGAGGAGCAGCAGTAAATAAAGCTGAGTTATTTACAGTTTCCACATTCAGCAAGGAGACTGCTTCCTCCACCACTTAAATTTACTTGTTTCTGTCTTTAAGACAATTGCCTATACTACTGTCCAGCATTTAACACAGAGTATTTCTACTTTTGATCTGACTCAATGGCAGGTGGGGGGGTGGTGGTGTTTTTTTGCTATCATCAACATATTTCAGCTAAAGAAAAAAATAAACAGGAAAAAATTAAGAATATGGGAAGAACAGAACACACAGCAATTCAGACTGTCATAAAAGCCGACCAGGAACTTTCACCAGTTCTCCTGTTAAAACTTCTACAAAGCCAAAGACAACTGAAATATCAAGAATATCTTGCAGTGCAACAAAACAGGCTATCACAATATTCTTAATGGATCCCTGAACATCAAGCTTAAACTTAACCCTGGTCCTAGCAAAGCAAGAGAAGAGAATCAGGAGGTGAAAACACAGGTCTCTTACATGCGCTGCAATATCAGTAGAGAACATATCCCAGCGCTTTAGAACAGAAGGCTAAAATACTCCTTATTCAACACCCCACGCTGACATAAGCGTTCAGGAGCCAAGTAGAATCATAGATTCATAGAAGTAATTATTTGTCTCCTCTCTGCAAAGTCAGCACGAGGACAGGAACAGATGCAGGCTACCAGATACAGGAGCAGGAATCTGTAGAAGAGGTTAGCAGCCTCCCTCTTCCATCAAACTCCAACAGAAGGACAAAATAAAAATGGATGCCAAAAGGGCTGTTTACCAGACGACACCGGAAACAGGAGAGTTGAACAGGCCTTTCTAAATAAACTTTCTTTTCAAGAACACAACTAAGAGCAATTTTTTATTTATAAATAAATCCCAGAAAGCTCCTCCTGACAATGCCTCCTTCCATCTTCCTCTACTGCAGTTGGATTCATGTTGCAAACAGGAAATAACTGTTGAAATATTATATACACATACGTATCTCTACATAAGGTCATTAGCGGACTACAAAAAAATTCTGTCCAGAAGTATATTGTTCAAGTAAAAAAGAAGCGTCTCAATTTATTTCAGACCAGTTTCTGAACAAATGAAAAAAACAAAGCTTCTCCTGGCCAATACCTACCTCAGGGTCAAGATCATCCAAAACGGTTTCCAGTTGTTTCAGTTCTTCTTCCGAAAGTTTGCCAAGAATTTCATCCTCATCGAGATCTTTGTACTTGTCCAAGTCCTTTCGAAATGGGAGTGTCATGACTTGGGCAGCAGCAAGTTGCTCAAACACTTCAAACCCCAAGTCGTGTTCTTAAACAAATCTATAAAAAAAGAAGGAACCATTGTTCAGGTGAATATCTCAATTACAAAATACCTTCAACCTCCAAATACATCTCTGAAAGGAAAGCTTCTTCATCCAGTATTCCTATCTACCTGTTACTCTACAAGAGAAGTGCGTGGAAGCTATCTACACCTTGCTTCTTCACTGAGAAGAATCCTGCCACGCCGTGCCCTTTTCCAGCAATAACTAAGCTGTATCTATTTTCAGATGAAGGCCAGTACCCAATTTTCTCGACAAGAAAAACCAAGACTGCAATTCCCACAGAGCAGGGCAGGAGGGAGGAGACACCCACGATACCTCCTATTTATGAGTCCAGCTTAACGCCATCGGTTTTTACAGATACTGCAGTCAAAGGAAGAGTTAAGATGCTTTGTATTTATTATCGCTGCTGCTGTTGAAGGGCAGTAATGGAGAGCTTCATTACAAACAAGCTAATTGGCTATTACTGACTCATATCCCTGCATATTAACTATGGAGGGAACAAAGGAAGTTTGCCTCTGAGTTAATTACAGCCCTACCACGGAAACAACATTCTGTTATGGCTGAGGGAAGTTAAAACACCTTGATGAAAGGCTGAGGGAATACAGCTCCTGCGAAGCAGCACTCCAGTCAAACCTACTACCAAAGAGTACAGAGCAGACTGCAAAACTGCTCACTAAATACGGTACTTGGAGGAAATTGGGGTCCTTCAAAAGATGTCCAGTTTATATAGTACTTCTCACAGACAAGGAGAGCACAGGGAGCTTTTTTTCCCCCCAACAGTCACAATTTTAGAGCGTTTGCCTTGGAAAAAAAAAAAAAAACCAAAAACACAAAAACCCAAACAGTTAATCATGACAGTGTCAAAGCCAACAAGTTTGCTTCATTCTTCTGTAAGAAGTTCTGGGGTTCTCCTTTTGTTCAGCCAAATTCTTGCTTCAAGTTGATCACACATACAGAAAAGGTAACTTGAACGATTGTGAGCAAGTGTCCGTAACTTATTCGGGGAGCAAAAGCTAGATCCACATATTCATTAGGCTCTCTAACCCCTTCCTCAGCTCCACAGAAACACAGAGATCAGACATACGAACAGTGTTAGTTCTCCAGCAGCCCACATGCCAGTTCAGATGCTCCCACCACATACACCAACTGCATCACTTCAAACCTGCACTTACACTGTACTTCAGGAACAGATCAATTTGAAGTTATTGCCTCTTAAGCAAAAGGAAAAGGAGGGCCACGTATACATACTATACCACGGAATCCTGCTTACGGGATTCCTTCACCTCAGTTGTTTACAGGAACAAAGGTCTCCCTGGCTGTCACAGTGACACACGGTGATATTTTAATTCAGAGACACTGAAGAGACATGAGCACATACGGGTTCATCCATGCCACTCAGCCAGGTTTACCTGTAAAGTAAATCTGGTTTTAGCAGTTGCCTTTGCAAGAACGGTGAATTTCCAGCTCCTACCCACACCTGCACGAGGACTATATTTACAGCTATTTTCAGGATGTCTGCTTTTAAGAAAACACGACTGATACAAACACTAGAGCTTAGTTAGAACCCAGAGTTGACACTGACAGGGCATAATTCCAAAGCTGAACTACCAGCTTAGGTAAAGTTCTTCTAAAAACGAGGAGAAAATCTCAATTTCATGGTAAATTATGTCAAAAGAACAGTGTCTGGCTTCCTCCAACTAAACCCAATCACGCTGGAAGAGCTTGGACCTTTTGCTAGAGGCCACGGAGCTGAGAACAGCAGAGATTAATGGCTGCAGAAAATGCAGAAGGTAGCACAGCTTTCCAAAGCCACGTTCCACAAGTAACTCGAGGGGTGCCACGGTCTAGCGTGCTACCTCCTACGGTTTTCGTAGTCCCGTGGTATTTGTTTTTCCAGGTGCATAACAGCTGATGTCACACGGATCTGCATGCAAACTCCTCATTCCTAGAGCTGGAATGTTTTGCCTTTCCTTCCAGTTTGAACCATTATGCGCTATCATAAGAGAAAAACATTTCCTGCAGCCAATTACACAGCACTGTGTGTGACCAGGCTGCGCCGTCTGAATCCTACACCCACACACTGCTATTTACCACATTTCTGCATGCCCATTTGCATTCAGATATTCAAAGGTGTAGTTTCAACAGGTAATTACATGGAGCCGGGTAGTTAGCATCCTGCAGAATAATGCTCCCCTTACTCTGACAGAAAGCAGCACTGCATAACCATACATCACATTCACGCAGGCTTTATTTCCTCTCCATGAATCGCTGTAAAACGCTGTCACCCAGAATTAATTACCTTTTATGTACTGCACTGGTGTATTTTACATTGGAAAACTACTCATCCTTTGTAATGCATTAATTAATGTTCAGGTCATAGCCCTTAGTCTCACTTGTTCTTATATGATTGAAGTAGCCGTTTCAAGTCCTGAGCTACAGCGTTCACACATGCTAATTGAAAAAATAAAGAAGCAGAGCAAGAAACCCCCACTATTTCTGTGTCTTCACTTCAGCAAGGGGAAGAGACACCTTTAAGAAGTTACGATGGTGGCACTGATTAGCATGTCTGTACTACACAGATTGCAAGGTAACGCCTTTCAGAAACATTCCCTACAAAAAAAAATCCGCAGCATATATGACATTTGCGTATAACGTGCTAAAAATCAGGTTTTAAAACGCGGTGTCAGGAATTCTTATGGCCTAAAAAGGGCATAAAGGCGAGCTGAAGCCCTAATCTAATCAAACAAGCTCCTCCACCTCCCATTAAACACATCTGGTACTCTTATTTGCTTTCCATTGCTCACTGTAGCACAGAGAGAGATACAAACGACAAGTTTTTAGAAGGAGCAGTTGTTCAGACCGTGGGTATTTGTGGCATAGCTTGCTGCAGAATCGTAGGCAAAACTGTAACCATCAATTTTGGCTTTGTAAATACTTTTTACTTTGTTGATGGGCAGAGCTAGTTTTCTTCTAAGGATCCTTCTTAGCTTTACCATGAAAACATTACAAGGCTGAAAGTGTATTTTTAAAAGATTCTAAAAATAGTTAGCTTCCAGTTTTCTTTCAACAATTCACCCCCCAGAAATGTCTGTTATGCTTAAGCACAATTTCTTGGGACCCTAACAGGAGCAACCCTTCAGAAATACCTTGCCCACAGGAAACTACAGCCTTGTTAAAGTTACTGTAAGTGGTTTCCGTAACTCGGATGTTAAAACAGCAGTGACATCACGAAAAACAAACCCAGCCGGTTTTGGCCAGCACATTTGCAGAGTTCACTTTAATCTCATTCCTTCCTTCAGCACCTCCTTCCACCCAGCCTCCGGGTGAACCCGACCCGGAGCAGGGGGGGTCCGCAGGGCTTCGGCATGCCTGCGCCACTCAGGGCCCCAGACCATCCCAGCTCCTTGGAGGAGCCTAATCTGAGCCTTTCCCCAGGGAACCCCTACGATGGCAACAATTTTATTTTCTAGTGTGCGAATTTATACCGAATTGTTTATGAAGAACGTGCTATACTTGAAAGAGCTATCTTTATTTACCAAAGCTAGGAGAAAAAAAAGAGTCAATGTAAGTATTACCATCGTCCCAGCAGGTTCCTTAGGATGGTATCGTAGCGTGCTATGACAACTCTGCTGAACAGCCCAGTGCTGCTTTTCTTCAGCAAGAATGCTAAGAAAAAAAGCCCACCTGAGCCTTCCAAACCTCCAGCCTGGGGTAGGGTACGCAAACCAGGCTGTCCAGCCCAGGGAACCAGCAGACATGCACTAGCCCAAAGCTTTCTGGAGCCAGGAGGTGGCAGCTCATCTCTCGCTATGGTTTTTGTCAGAGTAAGTTGTGTTTTCCAGGCGGTAAGGAATAGCTATTCTGGGCTATTTTCCTAGAAAAACAAGCCCGAGGCTTCATTCTGTTCAAAGACACAATTTACTAAGTTTTACAGATGGCAAGCAGAGCTTCCCCAACTTTACATCTTCACATCTGTCCACACAGTGACAGGGGGAGTGGAGTTGGACAGACAGCTAGTGCAGAGTAACTACACAGACCACAAAGATTCTTCCATGATGAAGGAAATCAGAAAACACCTGTATTTCCAGTTCCTGCCTGCTCCTCCTCTGTGTTAGAGGGCACTTGGAACCACAGAGCCCACTTTGCTCCTTTATACATCGGGTACACAATGACACAGAACTAGGACACCGCGCTCTTGCAGGCAGGGTGCTCCGAGTGATGGCTACGCTGCCAAGCTGGCATTATCCCATCAAAACTCACTCCTGTGTGCCCGCTCTCGAAAACCAGCCACCCATGCTGCAGGGCCGTATGGACGTACCCACCCAGCCCAGAACAGCCACAGAGACGGGAGCCTCGAAGCCTGGTTTGGCACGGGGCACGGAAGCGGCAGCCTTGGCAGCACGGGAGGTGGCACTTCAGCACACCCATCTCCACGACACTTCCAGGTGCGCTCACCAAACTAGCCGCAGGGCAGGTGTTATGATCCCAAATAAATAAAAGACTGGGATAAGTTAAAAAAACGAGTTACTGCAGGTACTGCCTGCCCTTAGAAGTCCCTCCTGCGGAAATCACTACTCCAGCTGTCCACTCCCTCTTCCCAGGCACGCAGGGCGGCACCACTGACTCGGGAGTTACTGACCGGCCAGGACAAGGGATGTTTCGGCACCATTTTTTTTTTTTTTTCCAGAGAACACCTGGATTTCTTCAATAGAGTTGTACTGCTGACACTGACACACAGTCTTTCCTCCTGGAGGAAGTGCCTACAGGCCTTTCAGTCAAAGCCAAACATCAGAAGCAAACTATCCCAGTGTTTGTGTACATCCAGATGTTTGTATACACCCAGATGTTTGTATACATCACAAAGAAGTGGCGAAAGCTACAAGCCTAGAACAGGATGGTGGAAGAAATTAAATTTATTCCCACTGTTACTCAGGGAAAACTGGCGAGCACGAGCCAACACCAGGTTCTCCCTGACATCCCGGCCTGCCTGTCAGGCGTCGTACACCTGACGCAGCACCAACACATCAGCCTTAGGGACACATCCAACGCGT
>NW_010227886.1:927-20320 GCF_000690775.1 Eurypyga helias | reverse complement strand
GCCTGCCGGCTGAGGGTCAGGCGGCGGGGTCTCCGTCTGCCAGGGAACGCGGTGCCTGGGCTTCTGGGGGGTCTGACGGCAGCGGGGGACGTCCGAGCGCTGCCTGCGTGCTGCCCCTCGCCTTGTGTCGCGCCTTCGCTGGGGCTGCCCAAAGGTCTTGTCCGCTTTTAAAACGGGAAAGCTGTCAAATGGGTCATCTCTCGATATGAGAGATCTAGGTGATTCAGTAAGTTTTGGGCTTTGCTCTGGTTTATTTAGTGTTAAATCAGGTTTTCAGGCTAATGTTAGATCCTGTTTGTACGCTGGATTGCGAGCATGGGCAGTAAAAAGTTACAAACCGAATGCTCTTAAACCTCTGCACTGTAAGGGTTGTAACTTCATCTGTAAAATCAGGGTCATCTGTAAAAACGTATTTTAGGAAAATACCTTTTTATCTAGAAAACTATGTAACTAACTAAAAAAAAATAACTTTCATTTTACTGCCCATCTTAGTTTAACGAGTTGCAGACTTTAGATTTTCAGTAGGACAGCTCACATTGTGTTACGTGTCTTGCCCTTTAAGACCACGGGACATAGGTGGGCTCGCTTTCACAGAGCCTGTTCATCACGACAACAGACTTTATTGTTGTGTTGAACAATCTGAAGGTGATTTGATGTGAACTTCAAAGGCCATCCCATACCACAAAGCTAGTCACGTTTGGCGTGACTGCAGTCAGGATAATTTGAATTTCTTGTTGATGGTTGTGGACTTGGACTGCACTTGCTGAACACTGTTAAAGGAGCTCATACGATTTTTGTGAAAAATCGTTCGCTGAAGATTAAGTGTATGTGTTGGCGTGCTAGTGGAAGAGAGCTGCTGGGAATGTCTTGAAGGATAAAATAACTTGTTGGTGACTGTACAGCTTTAAAGGAATATTCAGCAAGCTCGTAATGCGAACCAGGGCGGGGAGGAGGAAGAGTAATACTTGTAGAAAAGTCTGAAAATACATAATCTGCCACTGAAGTCCTCTTTTCCTCTCTCATGAAGAATATTAGTAGGTAAATACGTGTTAAATTGAATTGCAAAGCTTACAAACGGGCAATAAAATTGGAGTAGTGGTTTCTTACTTTTAAATAAAACCATGATTATATTAAGTAGATTGTTTAAAGTTTGAGTTGAATTACAAAGCAGGTGATAGTGGTTATTCAGTGGATAATTAGTAATTATTTTGATTGAAGAAAGACATGTAGTGACGTTTCCCTACTGTAGCTGAAGAGTGTTTTCTTAAAGTTTTTTGTTTAGTTAGTGAATGTTTTGGTTAGTATGAGATTGCACTTCTTGATCTGGCTTTACGTAAGTGAGGAAAGTGCTATGAATAGTTATTTGTTGCCTCATTCTAATACTCCTTCCTTCTTACATTACATCTTGTGCTGGGCAGACACCTTTTCATTTTGCCTTTGTTTTCTTTTTATAATCCTGTAGCTTGACATCAGTTTTTCAAGGAGCCATAAAATCAATCAGATAACTCTGAAATAAAGATTGTGCTATGAATGTCTTTGCTCCTGGTAAAGTTAGAATCAAGCCTAAAAAACTTTGCTGGAGGGCTGTGCTATTAGAGGCATGCATCTTTTTTAACTGTCTGAAGAGAATTGAGAATGAGGAGACTGCATGCCTAAAAGAGGCTAGAAACTAGCGTACAAATCTAATGTAAAGCATACTGCTTATTTTTAGGTCAACCTTTAAAGCCTCTGAATGTATTTGAGGCATTAGACTTTGTTGAACAGCTCAACTTTACACCTTCCAGCTATGGAGTAGGCGAACTTCCTTTGTGGCTAGGAGGACAGCAGGACAAAGCATAGTATGAATTTGGTACCAAGTGAGGGTAACGTTAAGTGTATTTTGGATTTCCTTTCTTCTCATAGCGGAGTGTTAATGTATTCTGTTCTTTCACATCTCTATACATGTATCCTATCTTTACTACTTAGAGGGAATAAGGGATTTAGAGTGTATATCTCCACGTTGTGATAATTTGCTTCTTAGGGGGCTGGTAATAGTGTAACGTAAGTTGAAGTTAACTAAGTGGCTCTCAGAAGTATTTTCTTTGCTGTTTTGTTATGAGTAAGTTAGATTAAGTCCTACCTTCTCATGCAGGTGTTTAGAAGAGTTCATGAAGAAACTGTGATTAGAATTCAAGGGGTGGAGGGAAAGGAGGGAGTGGATGATGGTCCTAAGCATCTCGGAAGGTGTGTGAAGCACTTGTCTTTCACGGGCAGTGTATTTAAAGGTATTTTACTTCTGAAAACTTGTCAGAGTTTGAAGAACCTATCTCAGCTTTTCCTGCTTCTGATGCTGACATTTGGAAATCTCAGGTCCCAAGGAGGAGCACAGGGCAGATACTGCTACTGTGCCCCAACAATTTGGACTTTTTTAAGCCCAAGTTCCAACTCTAATTTTGATATCATTCGACCTTTACCCCTCTGTGACTTAATGACATGAAGTGTCCTGTGCCCTCGTCCCAGCTTAGGTACTTCAGTATGAAAAGTTGTTTGTTGTGTCAAAGTATTGGATGCTATTGTGAAGTTGTAGAACTGTCTTTTTTGTTAGGAATCCAAGTTATTCTTTTGAATGACATTACTTAAAAAGATCCAAACCAACCAAACCAAACCCACAACTTCAGACTTCATTTCTTCAAACATTTGCATATGTTGTGATTTTCGAGATGTGAGATGTTCTACTGAGATACCTGCTTAAGTGTTCACAGAGCCAGGATAATAGTTTTTCACACTGAGACATGGCTTTCGCTTTTACAAAAGTGATGACTGTATGGTGAGACTATTGAGATGGGTATGCAGCCGACGCAGTTTTAAATTATATCTCAGTGTAGTTTTCAGCTCAACATTGCAAGTAATTAGTATCATTAAACTAGTGGGACTTCTCCCATGAAAGTGCAGTTGGCTTCACGTGGCAGTTCTTGCATCAGTAGAATAGCCCCCCCCCCCCGTACACTTCACAGGAGAAACAGGAGAGTTATTGCTGTGCATTGTGTCTACAACTTGTGTTAGTGTATTTGCGTTGCCCTCCCTGGAAGTCATTGGAGATGCTTGTGTTTAGCTCCACCTCCGGGACTTGGCTTTGCTTCAGAGGTGCCGAGAAGCTGAGACTACGAAGCCTTAGCCAACATTGCTTGAGGAAAGACAGGGAACAGAAGTGTTGTTAGATGCCAGGGAAGAGTCAGTCCCAGGTCTGAGTGAGTGACATCAGGCTGCCCCTTGTAGACAGTGGGGAGAAATGGGACAACAGGGGCAGTCCTTTGGAGAGTCTGAGATGTGTTTGAGACCTGCTGAATTGTCTTCTGGAGGGACTGTTCTTCCTTTCACCGATTTGCGAAGGAAGATCGGAATGGCTAAATTGGGACCTGGTGTCTGAAACTAGATGAGAAGAATTCCACATCTCGTGTTGCAGAGACATTGTCCAAACGGATTGTTTGCCTCTGTTAGGTTGCCAGGTAAAACTTGGTGTGTGAGGTACTGCTTACTTTGCCTCTACTCAGTCTGTGAGGGATTGAGAGGGCATCTGAGAAGTCCTAATCAAGGCACATTTTCTCCCTTGTGGTGTGCCTGCAATATCAGTAATAATTGCTCATTATTATTTATTACAAGTTTGATTAAACTAGGAAGGTAATCTTTTAAACTACACACTTGAAAGAGCGCTATATTGAAAGTGTTGTCTAATTTTCTATATGAAACGGTGAAATCGGTCTAATTCTGTAAACCCCATGAGCTTTATTATCAGTGCAGTTTAGTCTTTGAAACTATTGATTTTCATTAATTTGCTTCCATTATACTCTCCATTTCCTCATGTCTGTTTAACTTACTGTGTGCTCCGTTATTCTATAGAAGTATAAATCAGCAGTAAACCCATGAGTCATGGAATTTGGGGACTTGAATACAAAATATTAGTAGGATTCCTTTTCCTTCTTACGCAGCCCTTTATTTGACTATTGAGTGTTTTTAAACCTCTAGCAATAACAGAGATGGATTCTGTTCTTTGCAGTCATGGTAACTATGATCATCATTAAAAATGTTAGAGTGTTAATTGAAAATTAAGACTGCTCTGGAGGTAGTAGGGAGAAGAGAATAAAAGGTCACAAATGTTTAAACTGAAAAAAGCACAAATTCTCTGCTATACCTTGGTACCTTCTGCTTAAATGAATGTTGGAACCAGTAAGCTCTATACATATTTTTTTTTTTTTTAATAAATGTAAGGAATACCAAGGATTAAACAATTTCCTGATGTCTTGCTATGGACAGTGTGGGTTCTTCCCTTCCTTAATCATCACCAGTGTTGGATGTTTTAAAAGAACCTTGGTAACCTGCCCAAGGGTTTCATTGTCCTTACTATTGGAAAGTGGTATTGTCTCCCCTCAGTGCTTAGTGTGAATATTGTTAACTTTGATTTTAAACCCATTGCATCTTCTGTCTTTTGAGAAACAACTGATCTTAGCAGTTACCTGTTAGGTACTTTGTTTCTTAGGTCTTTCAACCTTCTCTTCTCAAAGTAACCAAATCTAGCCTACTGTGTATTTACTGTAGGTCATCCTTAATGGTCCTCCTCTTTGGATTTGTGCCAGTTCTTTTCTCGAAATGTGATACTTCATTGGGGGTATGGTATTGCATTTTGAAGTGTAATAGAAAGTGGAGCAGAATGATTACTTTGCTTATTCTGAAGTTGTGCCTTTGGCTGTACACTTAAGTGATGCTTGCCTGTTCTGCAGTTGCCTGACATTGACTATTCAGCTTGGGATTTAGACACTATTCATTTTCTTAAAGACTGCTACTTGTATTTCCCATTGTCTTTTTATGAGTTTTGTGCTCATCCCCACAGGATTTCATTCGTCTTCTGTCAGTTTCTTTAATTTGTAAAATTGATTTAAATTTTAATTTTGTCCTTCCTAGCTTTTCATCATTGGCATATTTAATAAATATGTTTTGCATTCAGCATCCACGTTGCTGATGCAAATGTTGAATGGAATTAAATCCCTTTGTAATAAACCTTTTGTTTGATATAACTCTCAGAATTGCTTTCCAGGGAGTTCTGCCCCTGCCACATCATATTTTCTCTAAACTGTTTTTTCTGGCTTATGATGCTGATTGGAAATGTTGTCTAAAGTCATACTTAATATTCTTTTTTTTTTTTTTTTAAAAGAAGCACTTCCTTCATACGGTTCCTATCCTAAGTCAATTACTGTATTTTGCAGGGAAATTAGACTGATTTGGTCCAACTTGACTGGGATATTAATGCTGTCTGCTAAGCTTTTCTTCTGTGCGTTTAAAGATAACTTGTCTTAGAACTTGTGACCAACTAGCAGTTCTTCTCAACTACTTTTTGCACTCAAGTTGTTTTCTGTGAGATTTCCCCCACCCAGAGTAGCAGACGAATGATTGATGAGGACAGAACTCTTCAGACTCAGGTTTATCTCAGCTATGGAAAACTTTTGACCCAAAAATAGGTCTTGTCTTCAGACTTTTGAAGCTGCTGCAATAAACCTCAGCAGGTTGCAAAAATGACTAGAACTCGTGTACTGTTAATTGCTAGTATTGGTAAAACAGTGGTCAGCACTAATTAAACGGACAATTGATTGTTCTTATTCACCCATCACTGTAATTTACAGATAACTGTGAAACTTAGTTAAGTTTTGAGGCAGGGAGGTGCATGCTATGGAAATGATCGCCTGAGCAGTGATTCTTCGAATTATCTGGAAGAGGACTTGGTGATTTACCCAAGCAAACTTGCTTGCTCCTTTCATGCAGACCTTCCTGCTTCTGTCTTAATCTTGCTTAATGTATCACGTACGAGTGGGTTTTTTTTGGCTTCTTCTGGTATTTCATTCTGGAAAATAGGCTGCCTAATACGATTGTCTTCAAAATGAAGGAGTTATTCTCATCTTTGTGCAGGAGCCAGGCAGAGAAACCCTGGGGGAGAGAAGAAAATGGAAGTGTCAGTAGCATCCCTTAGGGCTGTACAGTGCTGTAAGACATAGCAGCTGTTGTGACTCTCTCATGTTAATAAGATGCTTTTTAATTTCTATTAACTAGCTGCCTAATTTCTAGTAGTTTCCAGTCCTCCTGAATCGAAGGATATTGCTTACATTCTCATGTAACTTTGGGGTATATATTGGTTTGAGGTGGAATGGGAAAAGTTACTGTGTGAGTGGGAAAAGTTGCTGTGTAATGCCATTACACTGACAGAGATTGAATCTGTAGAGCCAGCCAGTGGCAAAAATAGGGATAAAATTGTGAGCTTACTTTTTTTTGAGGACCATTGGTGGAGAAATTAAAAAATCTCTGCCAGCTCAGCTCTAGTGACAGCAGAGAAGCTGAAAGGCAGGTGCAGGGAACTGGTTGAACTGAATGATACATCCCTTCAGGTGTGTTGGCAGTTTTCAGGTGTTGCCTTCTAAGTCAACAAGAGTGAAGCGTTTCCTCCCAGGGTTTGGTGCAGCCGTGGTAGTGAATCCAGTTAATAACCTAAAGGCTCTGCTGCTCTGTGTGCAGAATGAGACCCGATGGAAGCAAGGCAACCTGTATGCTTTCTTGTATTTAGTATTGCAGTCAACTTGCTGCCTGTTCTCTGGAAGTACTTATAACCCAAACTTCTAGTGCTAAACTACATTGGCTGTCTTAGTGTTCCCAGTTGCTTTGGAAGGTGACTGAAAGTCCCTTCAGAGTTCTGTAATTGCTGAACTAGGTTTTCAAACCCTTTGTAGGAGGCTGGTTTTATGAATGCTGTTACAATAAAATGATGCAGCCTTGAAACAACTACTAATTTAGGGGGAAAAATGATTAACAACTGCTATTTCGGGATTTTGTTCAAGATGTTGTGGATCTTATTTCGGAACAAATTTCAGAGTGGCGGAATCGGTAACTCTTGAAGTACGTGCAGTCTGTTACACGATCGGTGCTCAATCTCTGTATGTGTTGACTAAAAGGTATTAACTGGTTTCTTGTAAGGATAGGGCCTTTGAGCTCTGAGGACTTTGGTTCTGCTATGAAGCTTACTGTTTGGTGGCTTCATGTGTACTTCTAAAAAGATCTGGAGTTTGGCCCGTAGCTTAGTGTCATCTTAGGAAAAGACTGTGTGTATATGACTCCTAATTAATGGTTTAAACTTAATGTCTTATATGCTTTTTTTTTCCTTTAAAAATTAGTAGTCTGTTAGAAAATGGTTGGTGTAAAGTGTATTTCGGACATACTAGAAGCGTTGCATTATATCAGTTGTAAAAGTGTTATAATACAAGTTAAAATATGACTCTGGGTGTCTGCAAACTGACAGAGATGCCAAACATACTGGCTTAGTAGTGGGAAAACTTTGAATGCCATATGAAGAATAATGTTGGAATGGGGAAGGCAATGACCAGGTGCAGCTTTAATTTCCAGAGTCAAAATAACAAAAGGTTGATGAAACAAACCATGACATTCATAAACGAGAGTATACCTCCTGGTTCTGTAAAGTAATGTGGCGTTGATGAGAAGGCTGGCCACGTGGTTCCTGGTGCTGTTCCGTACTGGATGGAAATGGCACCTTCAGGATGTTGGAGTATGTGGAAGAGCTGACCCCTCTGACCTGTTACTGTCTGCAAACAAACTTGAAAGTGAGGTGTGTGAAAAGAACTAGCATACTTCACAAAACACTAAATAAAAAAACATAACTTTTTTCAAATTTTATTTTGAAATTTGATTTTTTTAATCTAAAGTCTAATAATGCCAGTGGAAAGCGCTTGCTGATACAGGTTTCCATTTGTAAGACTTGGGCACATTATGCTTTTTATATTAAATGTGAGAGGTAGTAATGTAGGAAAAAGCTCTGTGTTTTGTGTGGGTGTTTTTTTTGTTTGTTTTGGTTTTTTTTTAACTTTAACCAAGTAGCCTACTTCTAACTCGCTTTTTTGAGCTGGCTTTTGTTTAAGTAGCAAATATGTTTATATCTCGGGCGTTGTGTATTTTCACGCTCAAAAGTAGCTCCTTGCAGTTTTTTCCTTCATTTCCATGTGTCTTTGCACACAGGCTATGGCTTCTCGAGAATCTGGAGGGTGGGTGGAATAGCGACTGGTGGTGTTTGCTTGAGGAACTCCTCAGGGTAAGAGGGGAAAGAAGAGAAGCAGCATAGGAAAAAAGCTGTTAAGCCAAAAGTGAGGGCAAAGTTTGGAATACAGCAGAAGAGAGCAGGGAGCAGAAATAAAGCTGCAGTCTTGCAAGGTGAAGGAAGTATTAAAAATGTGCACCTTGAAAGTTCATTTTTTTCCAAATAAAAATTGGTTTCAGGTTTAAAGCTCTCCATGTGTATTTATACTTGCTGGAAGAGAAAGATACGGACGTAATGAGATACTTCACGTATTAGCTAGTTTGAGCTCCTGTCCTACATAGGCCTTTCCTTATTTTGGCACAGGTTTCTAAGGTCAGATAAGTGTTGTAATAAGAGACCCAAATGTTAAATTAAGCATCTTCAGCTCCTACACTGTAAATCCCCAGTAGCACAGTTGTCATGTAATGTTTTCATCCTTTAACTAGACCTTAATTGTTAGTGATGGGAGTAGGACCATTATTTTCCAAGAAGCTGCAAATGAGTGATGAATAACTTCTCTAACTTTTATAACTTTATGTTTTCATGCCAGAAGAGCCTCTGTGAGGCTAAAACTCCATCTTTTTTGTTGCTGACTTAGCAAGGTTCAGATGAGTAACTTTATGAAATATTTTATGTTGTTCTCTACTAGTCATTTGAATTTATTACAAAATCATGTGGGTAGGAAGGGCCTCTGGCAAGTCATTTAGCTCAAACCTTTGCTCAAAAGTCAGTCTAGAGCAAGTTGCTCTGGGCTTTGCCCAGAAGTTCTGAGTAACTCCAAGGATGGAGATGACACAGTGCCTCTGAGCAACCTTTCCCAGTGTTTGACCACTTTAATGGGAAGAGCTTTTCTCCTCACCTAGCTGAAACTTCCTATTTTCCAACACAAAGAGGAATTACACAGAAAAGCATCTTTTCTGTCCCCTGTTTTTTCAGGTAGGGGAAAAAGAACAGTTATTTTTCCTTATCAGTTTTTGTGTACTGCTAGGAACAGGGGAAACAATAAAACAAAGAATTTGGGTCAGATTAAAGTAGTCAGTTGGGTCAATTCTTTAGGAAGGCCAAAGAGCTAAAAATCCAAAAACCCCTTTGAATCTCAGGAGGGCAGACAAGCTCAACAGAGCTGAACAATTCAAGCCTGCAGCTTGCCAAACAAGCTGAGCAGAGATGAGCACTACTCCAGCCAGCTCATTCTGTATGCAAAGCAAGCAGGTACAATGCAAAGGGGATGAGTCATGCTAGAAAAACATACAAAAGCAAAAAAGCTGGCAAGATAGGAAGGACAGCAGTGTGGGAGAATGGGCAGCATGAGGCTGATGAGAAGGTAAATCAAAAGTATAATCCCAGTTACATCCTACACGAGAAATGGGAGGTATCTTTAAAGAAAAAGACAGAACATGACTGTGGAAGAAAAACTTTCCTTTTTCCATGTGGCCTTTTGAGCTTATCTACACATATGGCACAAAGTGAAAATCCTCTAGTCATATGGTACCAAATTTAGCTCCTGAAATGATACACAAGCTGCAATTTTGTTTAAAATACCAATACAGCTACAATGACCTTCTTGCTATGAATGCTTCCTAATTCACTTGATTTTTATGTTTTGGGTTTATTTTTTTAATATTTTCTTTGGAACTACCTGATAATGGGCTTATATTTAAGTAGCAGAGCATGAAACAAGAATGATAAACATCTACCGTTCCCACTGCTCCCCTAATCAAAGCTGCAGCTCTGTGCGCCTGCACTTAAGCTTCCCAGTCAATCTGTTTGTCAGATGCAGTCCATCAGTTTTACTATTACTCTATAGCAATGCCCAGCAGCCGGTTAGCTGCCTGCTACTGGCCCATATCACAATGGGATTCTTCCTCCCATTGTCAGATATCTGGCAGTTTAATCAAAACAAAGAGAGATATAAGCTAATACAAAATAATCTGCCGAAGTCGGAGGCAGTGCTACAAAACCCAACATACATCTATTTACGTGCTTGTCAACCTGCCAGCTTCGGACAATGGATGAGGGAGACTTTGAGGACTTGGCTGAAAAGGGACAGGGGACCTGGGATTTTTAGGAGAAGCTGTTTTCAGTTACTCCTTTCATTGAGGTAGCTAAGTTCTCATATTTTGAGGAAAACATTTCAACAGGCATTTTCAGGTTTTACAAGTTTGACAAAGAAGGCACAACCACTTCAACACAGTTGAGGTGAAGTTCGTATCATAAGTATTTAAATGATCACTTTAAATCTTTACTTCACAAAAAAAGAGTAGTAAATGAGACATATGCGCGCACACACACAAACTATTTGTTTTCTCCCCAGTAGCTTAATCCGTAACAGTTTTGAAGATCACATCTTCTGAATTTCTCCTAGTATTTTTAAGCATTTATGCTCCACTGAAAAGAAACATAAAGTTATAAACACCAGTTGCCAGAAGATTTTGCACAGAACTCTTGAACCATGCACAAAAGAATCGAGAGTTCAATCCAGTAACTCAACTTTGGAATAGGAAAGAGAAAGGTAAAACACGGATATTCTTTCATTATAAGATCTGGGCAGTTATTTCATGTTAACACATGACAATTAAGGTTTTACACGATAATTTAACTGTGAACAGCTTAATAAAGTAAGTTATCACTGCAGATGGAAGTTACAGTTCTGAGAAACGCTGTCTGCAGTGTGAATATGGAAAACTAAAAAAGTGTCAGCTTTCTAGTTAAAAACAATTTGAATAGAAATGCTTCACTCAGCATTTCTAAATACCCTGAAACTATAAAATATGACGGAACACTAGAGTCAAAATATTAACAACAGCAGAAACAACAAATATGTGACTGTTTCTTATTTACTGAATTGCTGTTCAGGTTCTATTTTATCTACTAAGCTCAGCTTAATAAGAAAAAGTAGACCCTCACTGGCACCACAGAAGCATGACATCCCAGTCTTAAAAAAACGTATGAAGGAATGTATTTACAACACATGCTTGAGGCCAGCTTTACATGGGATGTCACTGACACATAACACATCAAAAAATTATTGCTGGTAATGCTCACAGTGAAAAAAACATTGCATCTACCCTTCCTTTATTTAGTAATTAAAACTTCTGATCTTGTTCAAGGAATTCTTAAATTGAGGAACAGGGAGTAGTTAAAATATCTGCATCAGCATGTTGCAGAATCACAGAATCATAGAATGGTTTGCGTTGGAAGGGACCTTAAAGCCCATCCAGTTCCAACCCCTCTGCCATGGGCAGGGACACCTTCCACTAGACCAGGTTGCTCAAGGCCTCATCCAGCCTGGCCTTGAACTCTTCCAGGGATGGGGCATCCACAGCTTCTCTGGGCAACCTGTTCCAGTGCCTCACCACCCTCTCCAGGAAGAACTTCTTCCTGATGTCCAATCTAAACCTCCTCACTTTCAATTTAAACCCGTTACCCCTTGTCCTGTCACTACAGGCCCTTGTAAAAAGTCCCCCCCAGCTTCCTTGTAGCCCCTTCAGGTACTGGAAGGTGCTATAAGGTCTCCCCGGAGCCTTCTCTTCTCCAGGCTGAACAAGCCCAACTCTCTCAGCCTGTCCCCATAGCAGAGGTGAGATGGCCTCTGGACCTGTGGATATCCTTCTTATGTTGGGGTCCCCAGAGCTGGACGCAGCACTGCAGGTGGGGTCTCACAAGAGCAGAGCACAGGGGCAGAATCCCCTCCCTCGACCTGCTGGCCACACTTCTCTGGATACAGCCCAGGATATGGTTGGCTTTCTGGGCTGCCAGCGCACACTCATGTTCAGCTTTCCATCCACCAGTATTTCCTAGTCCTCCTCAGGGCTGCTCTCTATCCCCTCTCAACCCAGCCAGTACTTATGCTTGGGATTGCCCCGACCCAGGTGCAGGACCTTGCACTTGGCCTTGTTGAACTCCATGAGGTTGGCAGTGGCCCACCTCTCCAGCCTGTCCAGGTCCCTCTGGATGGCATCCCTTCCCTCCAGCATGTCGACAGCACCACACAGCTTGGTCTTGTCGGTGGATTTGCTGAGGGTGCACTCGGTTCCATTGTCCATCTTGCTGACAAAGATGTTGAACAGCTCTGGTCCCAGTACTGGTCCTTGAGGAATGCCACTTGTCACCGGACTCCACTCAGATATCGAGCCATTGACCACAGCCGTCTGAGTGTGACCATCCAGCCACTTCCTTATCAACTGAGAGGTTTGTCTACTCATCCATGTCTTTCCAATTTAGAGACAAAGATGTCATCTGGGATAATGTCAAATGCTTTGCTCAATTCCAGGTAAATTACTTCAGTTGCTCTTCCCTTACTCACCAATGCTATAACCCCATTGTAGAAGAGGTTTTCTCCATTTTAAGACTACATTCTCCATTGTAATTTTTCTCCCTGTTGTCCATAAACAGAACCCAAACATCACATTTGCCTTCAAGAAGGATTCAAGGAGGTACATTGTGGTCAGTCTCACTTCCTTCCCTGGGAAAGTGATTGAGCAATTTTCCCTGAAGCAGGGGGTGATGTTTACACTGTCCTCAGCATGGATTTCAATACGATCTCCTATAGTGTCATGAGCCACACTGGTGAGATATGGACCAGGTGACAGGTCAGTGTAGCAAGATGGCCTATTGGGCTGCAAGTGGGGGTTAGTGGGCGTCAGCTGGTGGCTGATTTCTTGTCATAACACTTAAGAACCAACAGTGATGATAATGCTGTATTAATGACTTGGATAATGGGACAGAGTCTGGTCTTGTCAGGTTCACGGACAACCCCAAACTGAAGAGAGGTCAGTACTCCAGAAAGCAGTACTTCAGAGCAACCTCAAGAGGCAAGAGAACCGTGTTGATAGGAACCTCACTAAGATCAATGATGGAAAGTGATTTACTGTAAGGGTGGTGAGACACTGGAATAGGTTGCCTAGAGAAGCTGTGGACGCCCCATCCCTGAAAGTGTTAAAGGCCAGGTTGGATGGGACAACCTGATCTAGTGGAAGGTGTCCCTGGATGGAAGGGTGCCCCTGCCAATGCAGAGGGATGGAACCAGATGATCTTGAAGGACCCTTCCAACCCAAACCCTTCTATGATTCTAAGAAAAAACTTGTACCTCAGGTGAAGTAAGAACACACAGACAGGGTAGGCACCGAGTGGCTAGGACACAGCTCTGTAGAAAAGGATCTGGGGTTCCTGGTGGACACTGCTGAATGACAGCCAACAATGTGCCGTTTGCAAAGGAAGCAGGCTAACCAAGTATCTGGGTATGCTAGCAGGAGCAAGCTAGTAGGTTGGGGGAAGTGATTTCCCCTCACTCCCCCATTTAACACTGGTGAGACAGCATCTCAAGTGGTATGTCCAGTTTTGGGCTCCCCAGTTAAGACAGACCTTGGTATAATGGGAACTGTCAGCAGATGGCTGCCAAGATGATCAAGGATCTGGGATGTGTGACACGGAAGGAGTGGACACATGAGGTAGGTTTGTTCAGCTGGGGACAAGGCAGCAACCAGACAGGCGTTACAGCTGTTCAATTGTTATGTGGGAGTGTATAGAGAAGACATAACCAGACTCTTCTTGAATGTACACAGAAACGAGACAAGAAGAAGTGAACACAATTTGGAAAATGAGAAGTTTCAGCTAGGTGAGAAGAAAATCTCTTTTCCCATTGAAGTGGTCCAACACTGGGAGAGGTTGCTCAGAGGCACTGTGTCATCTCCATCCTTGGAGTTACTCAGAACTTCTGAGTAAAGCCCAGAGGATCCTGCTCTAGTTAGACTGACTTTTGAGCAGAGGTTTGAGCAAAATGACTTGACAGAGATCTCTCCCTAACCTTAACTTTATTAATATGATGCTTAATTTTCAGTGGAAGGCAGGAATGGCTTCTGTGACAGCATTTTTTTAAAGGGCCAGGTTTGACTGGCTAGCCTAAAGACTGCTGGGTGCTGAGGGAGATAGAGTTATTTTATGTAAACTGTAGGTCACAGGTAACCAAGGAGTGTCAGCTAAGTGTAGAATTATTAGGTTCAAAAGAAGAGGGGGTGAGCCTTCCCACTGTGGATGCTAGAAGTTAACCTAGGTTTCAGTAACAATGGTACATCAGTAAGTAAGTCTGTCACCAGCCTTTAAATACACCATTTCAGGAAGTCCCCAAGCTACATATTTTTGAAAGACCTACTTAGGGTAAACTGGATGCTGCCCTTGGTGGTTAACTTGCTGTTAATCAGAACTTGCTTATCAAAAGCAAGTATACTGGACCCTTGGTCTGGGCCAGCATGCCTGTTAGGGGGTTGCCAATTCCAGTTGCTCAGTGGAGGCAAGGCTGCCTCCATGTCCCTGGGTGCTGAGCCTGCATTCCCAGCAGGCACCTGCACACGTACATGTATGTATATTGTAGGCATGGCCAGTCACAAAGCAGTCCACACAGACAATATGGCACTCATACAAATTAACACTACCAGTGACCTTATTCTGTTCCCCTCTCTGGTTGATGATGGTAAAAGTCCACTAGTTGGAAATGTATAAACATGGATCCCTCCAGTAGCTGGCCTTAGACACTGACTGTCCAGCAGCTGTGCCCTGGATCTCCAGTCTCCCCAGCTGCTGGTACGTGGGTGTGTGAGCCCCTGAGGCCTAGAGCCACGTTTCAGTTGTTGGTAGAGACCCCCTTGTGTACGCCAACTCAGACACACCCCTCTCAGTGGACCACCAGACATTACAGTCTCTCCAGTAGTTGGCCTGGACTTCCTGGCCCCTCTGGTAGCCAACTCCTCCATTCTGACACATCTATACACACACGTGTGTGTCTCAGTTGACCACCAGACCCTATGGTCTATCTAGCAGCTGGTTTTGCTGGACCTTCTGGTCCCTCCAGTAGCCAACTCCTTCAGTTGTCTTCCTCACAGAGAAACCCCTACATGTATGGTTACTTTGATACTTGCCTCCCCAGTCACTTAACTTACTCCTTGTCTAGTTTGTCGTGATACTCGCTAGTCGCTGCGCGCTCCAGTGGCTGGCACCACAGGCACCTGGGCCCTTTGACCCGTGGGCATTGCCCCAGTTTCTGAATGAAGATTGGTTCTTCCCTTAACATCCGAGATCCAAGCTGGTTAGTAGTGCATGTGAGAATGTTTTAAGCACAGTGTCGCTTTTCAGTGGGCTGTCTCTTCAAATTCAAAAGCTGCAGATGATAAAACTGGTAACCATATCTATCTTTGCATAATTGTTTTGGATCCTAAACCTTTTTCTGGTCACAGCCTTGGGAAAGGATTCCAAATGTAGAAGAAAACATTATTCTTGGATATTGTGATACACCTTTTTTTTGCATCAGTAGCTTGCTTAAACTTGTCTTCTAGAGATGAAGTGGTGCTGTGAGGTGAAGAATCTATTCAATGAGAAGTTCACAGCAGTATCTCTTACTGAAAAACTATTAGAGTGGGCTTAGCCTTTTTCTTCTGGTTGATTCAGAACAGGTTAATGGCCCTATACACTTTCCCAGCAATATAATGCTCTCAATTACTGTTGATGCTTATGTGACTGCGTTGCAAAGATGTAACGGGAAGTTGTGTAGAAGGTCATGCTGTAAAGTAACTGGCTTTATCTACTCCTCATGCAGCAGTGGTGTCAAGCCAGGGTTCTGAATGGGGCTTTGCTGATTGTGAATTAGTGTTTCTTTTCTGAGCCGACTGTCGCTTGTCCTGCTGCTGTACCTTTAACTCTTTTCTTATTTTGTTGTTGTGGGGTTGGTTTTTGGTTTTTTTTTGGTATTGCTGATGATGTGGCTTTAGTTTAATTACACTTCTGTGTTATATACTGAAACCAGGATGTTAGACTTGATAGTCCAAAACCAGTGTGAAATTCTGTCTTATAAAATTGAATCACAGGCAGACCGATTAGCAATTCACACAGTGGTTCCTTTCAAAAAAACCCCACTCATTCATATGAAGGAGATGATTTTGACTACTGGTTGGTTGATTTACTTACTTATTTATTTCATGTGATTTGGGAGAGTGGGTGAGGTTTGGAAAAAGGTGACAAATCCAGTTGTGAGAAGATCACCATCAGAAATACCTGGCTTAGGAGAAGCTAGGGGGAAGAAAACCAAAACCCAACAGTTAAGTAAAATGGCACAGGCAGAATTATGGAAAATTGGTATGGGAGTTCAGGGACTTGGAAGGCATAGAAATGGCGGAGCGTGGGCAGTATATCTGGAGTTCATTTATTAACACACTTGATATGAAGTTTAGAGAATGGCTGAGAAAGATGTGTGACTAATTAAATGGGTTAATGAACAATACATTTTTAGTATGAAATACAAAAACCTCAGTGTGTATTTGGGATGAAACTAGATGGAGGTTTGTTAGGCACCACAAGTGAGGAAGCTTACTTTTTGGCTGTAGTAATTCTGCTATGTTAGTAGCAAGTTCCCTACCCTGTGGCAATTTGTGATTGATGTCAAGGGATGTAAATAAATATGGAATTTAACTGGCATAATTTCATTTTCTCACATGGACTGGATCCAACACTGATGGGTCTGTACTGAAGGAAGTTGTGTGGTCCTTCCCTGCATGATGTTTCAAATGTCTCTCAAGTATAAGGTGACATGACCGTGCTAACTGTGTGGTATAGTGATTGGTTACTCAGCAGCTCATGGCAAACATGCTGTCGTTGCTTGTGTGGCCAGAGCATGAAGTTGATAGGCAAAGGAAGTTCTTAAAATTGACAAACTCATGGATTTGCTTAAATGCAGAATGTCTAGAGGACCTTTATTTTAGGAGTGCATGAGGGAGGACAGGTAGAGAAGGACAAAGGACATGAGATGCACTGCACTGTAAACATAAGTGGATGGCAAGGGTAGAATCGGAGCAGATGGGGGTAAAGCTGTGGGTGTTACCGAGGGACTGGGTCCTTTCAGATCTGAAACTGAGTGAGGAGGAGGAGCAGAAGCATGCCTGTGGCTTGGCAGTGAAGTGGAACAGAGACTGCTGGGAGTTTTGAGAGTTTTGAAAACTGGCTACAGTTTTATATATTTATTTTAACAGGCAATTCACTCCAAATTGAACTGCCATCCATAGAACACAGAGGTAGGGTAGAAGCCTATTGCTCTTTTCAGCTTTTTAAAATTCACCGTAGGTGAGCCTAATGTATTTTTTTCTGTCTTCAAAGACAACCCATAGCCTTGAACTCTTAGCATTTAGCTATCCAAAACTTGTACATTAAGAGAGTCCTTTTAGGATAGTGCTCATTTTGAGAATCATTGATAGAGAAATAGTTTGTAAATAACAGCAGTGAAATGTTTAACTTTCCAGAATAAATGCAAACTCTTGAGGGAAGGAGACAAGAAGTTTCTGCATGCTCTAATTCTTTCATGCCTTCTAGGTACGTGGTTTGTCACATCAGTTTCAAGTTTCTTGGCCATGGTTGCCCATATAGCACTCAAACTCAGACTTAGGCAGGCACTTGCACTGCAATAGATGGATTATAAATCCATTGAATCAAAATAATCATCATGGAATACAATAAACTTTGGGAAATTTCTGTGAACTGCTGCATGTACATGCACCTTTTAATCCTTTCCATAATGAAAAGGCATTTTTGGCTTGATGAGATGTCGGTATGAAAAGTACTTGCACATAAAAAGATGTGCTTAGATACATCTGCTGTGGTAAATCCCATTCAGCTGAAGTTCTGAATCTGCAAATTCTGACAGCTTTTTATTCAGTGGTACAGCTGTTAGCATAGGTACATATGGTAGCGATGCTTAGATGTACTACTACCTGTGAGTTCTTAAATGTGTATAAAGCAAAGAAATCCTTTACCTTCATTTGGTACTTTTAAGATAAACTACGCTGCTTCTTGAAACTGTAATTTTAAATCTTCAACTACAAGGCTTTTTAAAAAATGATTCTTTTTTAAATGCAGTGCAATCTCTTAGAACTCTGAATCAGACAGTGCATTTAGGTGGAATTACTTCCTCTATGCATCCCGGTCTCTGTTTTTATATTGAACATGCAAGAGACTAAACTTTTCAATCCCTGAAAATAAAGACTTCATTAGAACACTACAAATCTAACCAGGATAAAAATAGGAAAACTTCTGTGTGAGGGAGAGATAGTGATAAGGCTGGAAAACTAATTACTGCTTGCTTCACATGTCATCCACATGTGTGGCTTTCCCTCAGTCCTCCTTTCAAACCCTGCTCATTCTTCTCTCTCCCAGTGGTTGCTCAGCTTGAGACAATCTGCCTTTTCTATCTTGAGACGTTCCTTCAGGGTCCCTGAGAAAAATCTCCTTGTTCAGTCACCTTTTGAGGCTTGACTGTGGTTCTGCTTTCTGAAGCTGTCAAGAATGCTGTCAGTCTTAGCTGCCCTGTAGCCTCCCTACTCACTGTCTGTCCTTCTCTCACTGGTGTGCTTCTTTTCTCTGTTTGTAATGGCTGAGGGTGCTCCGTGTTCAGTCTCCTTCCTTTTCCACCAACTCATTCCCTAAACCAGCTCCTTGAGTTTTTGTTTGTCACATGACATTTTGTGAATTGTAGAGTCTTAGGGTGTTGTGTACAACGTAACCTCATTAAGTAATGAGGATATAATTCTGTAAAGCATAAACGCAAGTTCTTACCTTCTTAGCCTAACACTTAACATGAGTTTACCACACTCCCGTTCTCTTGTGTGCTTGCCCATAGGTGCTTGTACTCAACCATTTACACAGTTACACACAGGGAAATAGTGTTTGTTTACCCCCACTATTCCCCCAGGGGCTTCATGGTTTTTACAGCTACTAAGCAACTTTTTTTTTCTTCTGTAACTTTGATCAAAGCAGTCAGGTTGTTTTTTATTCAGATTATGTCAGCTCATACTCCTTTGCATCACTTAGGTTATTCATATATATATATATATATAAATGGGACTCTAGATGTCAGATTTCAAGGTTGTGGAGCTATGAATAGCTTATCGCCAACACCAGTACAGGAATCCAAGCCAGTTTCGACCATAGCCACCCAAAACACAAATAAATCTTCTTCCTGTGTTTTCATAATAGTAACCAAATCACCTGTTTCTTGATTTATTCATGCATCAAAGAAAAGGGTTTTGTTCATTTGTTTGCAGTATTGTGTAAGATGTAGGTTTTTTCCTTCCAGTAATCCGACATACGGCTGAGAAATGTTGTCATCAAGTGGCAGTCAGTGTGACAGTTTTTCCCTTATTAGTGGCTTTATGGGATTCAGCCTACATTACATACAGGTTAGAAGAGCTACATTTGCAGAAGATGAATGCTAAGCTGAGTTTGAAATTGAAAATTTTGATTTAGACACCAAAATTC
>NW_010227886.1:0-815 GCF_000690775.1 Eurypyga helias | reverse complement strand
AACAGCACATGGAGTTTTAATCTACAAGAATTGCTCCTTTTTTGCCAGGTAAACTTCTATAATTGCTTATCCCTTCTTTATCCCTAGAGTTGCAGCTTTCAAGCTGCTTCTTCATTCTTCCATCTTTTTTACCCAGGTGTTTTCAGTAGGAGGAACACAAACATTCTTATGGCATTTTTTATTCCTCTTTGTGCTGCACTCACCTTCAGCTCTTTCAGCCCAAATCACCATTTTCAGGAGGAACATCCTGGCCAGGAAGGAGGGAAGAGAGGGAGGTAGTAAGAAAGGAGGGAAGTAAGTAAGTAAGGAAGGAAGGGAGGAAGGAAGGAAGGAGGGAAGGAAGGAAGGGAGCAAGGAAAGAAGGAAGGAAGTAAGGCAGGAAGGAAGGAAGGAAGAAGTAAGGAAGGAAGGAAGGAAAGAACTAAGGAAAGAAGGAAGGAAGGAAGGAAGGAAGGAAGGAAGGAAGGAAAGACAAAGGTATGAAGAAGGAAGGATGGAAGAAAGGAAGGAAGGAAGGACTTGTAGTTTTAAGGCCATTTTCACAGCACAAATTATGTCCAATTCAAACAAAATTAAAACCTTGGTGCATACTAGTTCAATTGTCTTACTTCTGGAAAGTTTTGCTTTGTCACTGGGTTGCTGATACAGAATTAAGATGTCATTCTATTATTCAAACTCAGAAGTTTGGTTTAGCTTCCAAGACCAATGTTTGCTAAAGACCAAGAATGTTTTTCAAGTAGAGAAGATGGCTTTCTCCAGCTAATTGTTCTTGCAGTCACAAAATAAATATAATCATCATAGAATCATAGAATGTT
>NW_010227885.1:0-694 GCF_000690775.1 Eurypyga helias | reverse complement strand
GGATGGATCTGGGGCCACCAGAGGGGTGACAGGACGGGGCAGAGTGACCCCAGAGGGGTGACGGGATCAGGTGAGGTGACCCCAGTGGGGCGACGGGATGGGGCCTGGGGCCTGGGATGACGGGGGATGGATCTGGGGCCACCAGAGGGGTGACAGGACGGGGCAGAGTGACCCCAGAGGGGTGACGGGATCAGGTGAGGTGACCCCAGTGGGGCGACGGGATGGGGCCTGGGGCCACCAGTGGGATGACGGGATGGGACAGGGTGACCCCACTAGGGTGACAGGATCAGGTTTGGGGACCCCAGAGGGGTGACAGGATCAAATGAAGTGACCCCAGTAGGGTGACAGGAATGGGCCTGGGGACACAGGGACACCAGCGGGGTCACGGGATCGGGTGAAGTGACCCCAGAGGGGTGAGGGGACAGGGCGCAGTGACCACAGAGCGGTGACAGGATTTGGTTTGGGGACCTCAGAGGGGTGACAGGATCGGGTGAGGTGACCCCAGAGGGTTGACAGGACAGCGTCTGGGGCCCGGTGACCCCAGAGGGGTGATGGGACAGGGTTTGGTGACCCCAGCGGGGCGATGGGATCTGGTTTGGGGACCCCAGTGGGGTGACAGGATTGGGTGAAGCGACCCCAGTGGGGTGATAGGACAGGGCCGGGGGACATGGTGACCCCAGCGGGGTGACGGGAC
>NW_010227884.1:42072-46698 GCF_000690775.1 Eurypyga helias | reverse complement strand
ATATATATATATATAAAAAACCAAGATCCCCTGCCTTGAAATATGCTGGGGACGGACGTTGTGGTTGATTGATCAGTGCGACTTCTCGCTGTTCCTACTATAGGAGTCTTCCGAGGATGTGTCAGGAGGCTTGCCGTTCCTAGTTGACCTGGCCCTCGGCCTTTCTGTGTTAGCTTGTTCTATGCTGCGAATATTGTACAACGGACCCGAAATTACCAAAGATGAAGAAACCTGTCAAGAGCTCTTAAGATCTAAACTGTTACAAAGGTAAAAAAGCCCCAAAATTTGATCTTAGTTCCCCAATTACTTTCTTTTTTTTTCCTGAGGGAACTTGACTTTGTGGTTGTGCTCAGTCTGGTGTTTTAAGGTGATGCTTTGGTAACTTTTCCTGCAGTTTGTTCAGCAGTTCCGTGTTCCCTAAAACTAAGGGACTGCTCCGTAGAACAGAGCTTTTCTTTACAGTGGGTGGAGGTTGGGCTAGGCTTGGTACAAGCCACACTTGGTAGGATAGTATGGAGTCTGTCTGTGTAGGAATTTGTTGACTAATGTGTTTTTCTGGAAGAAGGGGGAGAGTTGGAGGGGAAAAAAAAAATCCTGTTCATCTGTTTTAATGTATTTTCCAGGTGCCAGTGGCAGGTGGAAGCTAACGGTGTAATATCTCCAGCCCTTACGCCGAGTCCTTCTCCGTTGCCTCTTACTATAGATGAAGATAGAGAATTTACATATCCCTCTGATGTTCTAGTGCCTCCCGTTGGACACTATTTTGATCTGCCCAGGATTAGGCTGCCTCCAGGAATCATGATAAAACTCAGGGAAATTTCTGGACGTGCTCGGCCTCAATTTAGGCCTAGTATCAAGTAAGTAGTCATCGTTCCGCTCAGTTTTTCTAAGGTGGCTTTCATTGTTTGAGGAGTTTGGTCCCCAAGAGCGTGAGCGAAGAAGGCAACTGTGAGGATACCGCACGCCTGTCGTGCGTGGTGGTGTGCGCTTCCTACTCGGCAAATCCTCGTCTGTGAATGCAACACGTAGTGAACTGTAAACAGGGATTGTTGAAGTTCATCTGTTTTCCCTACAACCCTAGGGAAGTGATTCAGCCAGAAGTCATGGAGGAGATGGTGGTTTCGTGTGTGATTAAACACTTGAACTTGGTTGACGCGCTCCAGTCCCTGATAAACTTCCAGTATCAGGAAGAGCATGCTGAAGAGTATGATTTACTTTGTAAAATTATGGGAGAGACTTTTAAGAAGCTAAATGCCATGGAGAGGCAATTGCAGGTAAAAATAACGTTGCCTAAGAAAAGAGACTTCTTGTGACAATAAAGGTGTATTAACAGCATTTCAGAAACTTAGAAATACAAAACGTACTCACATTTTTAAGATCTCTTCTGCTCCTCAAGATGAACAACTGCAGTGAGTGTTGGTTTGTCTCTTCGTTAGAGTGTGGCCGAGCTGGAGCAGAAGTGGCAGAATGAGGTGGACGACGCCATGCATGGGAAGCTGGAGAACAGCGTCCCCTTCTTTTATGATTATCACTTCAATGAGGTAAGTGTGGTGGCCACTGCGCCTGCTCACGCTTCATGCTGCTCTCGCAATGCACGTTCATCCTTTTCCTTCGCTTTGTTTAGAGCAAGATGAAAGAACTGGAACTTCTGTGTTCAATGAAAGAAGTTTCTTTTGATGGAAGCGATCTTGAGAACGTGGTGCTGGCACTAAGGTTAGTAGTGGGCAGAGGAACCGTCTAGGCAAGGTACTCGCAGGACGGGCAGCTTTGCGGCTGTGGGTCCCAGAAGGAGTTACGCAGGGTTGAAGTTGCTACTTACACCATCACTAGTTGAAGTGGGCACTTGCATCTCATTGTACCCTGTGACACTTGATGTGAAACAGAGGCTGGCACTGAACGTCTCGGAAACATTTGGTGCCGAATTCCGCTGAAGGCTGGTAGACCTGCAGGAAGAAAACAATCTTTGGGAGCAGGAACATTCAGGTCAACTTCTCACCATGGGTGCACATACTTTAAAACTCCATTTTCCTGTCTGTCTAGCAGTATCTGATGAAGTTGTTTAAAGCATTTGTGCCAAACACTTTATTATTGGTACCTACAGCTACTAGTACTTCCTAACAAATCGCTTAATTTCTTTTATTTTTCCTGCTTTCCACTTTGTTGGAATAGAATGACTTGAGGCCAGATGTCTTCTTTAAAATAACCTTTCTCACAGTAACACTTAATTTCAGAAGGCAAGAAAACATAACTGAGTTGGCTTCTTCTATTTTTCTTCGATCATCTTAGGGAGAAGTTTTTTCAAGAGGTGAATTCACTGATACAGAAGATCTCTCATCCCCTAGCAAAAACCAAAACCTTGGTGAAGAGCTTGATGAACAGAGCAGAGCTGTTACTCCACGTCACTATTGCAGCACAGTCTGGTATCACAAGGAGTATATCTGGTACCCCTGCAGAGACTCCAGGTATATCTCTGATTACCAGCACTGTTCGTTCTTTGTTTTCTTTTTTTCTAAAGATATGATTTATTCCTTTTATTTTCCCTCTTTCTCTTAAAATTCCTTTTTTTTTCCCCTACTTTTTCAAATGAAATAAATTCTTTTTACAGTAAATGAAGTAGAGTCTTTGTTTTCTGATTGCCATAATTATGGTAAATCAAGTTCTGAGTAATAATATGTGGGATTTAAACTTTAGTCTTCTGAATTATTGGGAAAAACACGCTTGACCCAATCAAGACAAAACTAACTCGAAACAATACCTGAAAACAGGAAAGCCCTGGGAACTGAGTTGCAAGGTCTTGCCTGGACTGTGCTTCCCCCGCCCTTTGTTTCAGCGTTTGCTGGAATGTCCACAGTGATTTTATCAGTTCGTAAATAACCTCCTGCACCAGGAGTGACATTCTTTCATATTCTGTGGTGCTGCAGCCTGTAAATCAGCATCTGAGGCCAAAGTGATCTCTCACGCCGTCCGCCAGCCCGTCTTCCTTCGCAGCATGTCAGCGCCATCTGACTTAGAGATGATTGGCAACGAAGACATCGAGTTCGCTAGATCGAGTCAGAGGTACGCAAGGGTTTATTCCACGAGGCCGCTTCACGGGAGCGTGGCCTGTGTTAAAATCGGGGTACGCTTTGCAAGCACAGCACATTTCTGTCTCTATCTGATTGGCAACTGCTGCCAGGTGTAATTATCCCATGTTCTCGTAGGCGCCGCCATGTCACCAGCCATCGGAGTAGCTCTTTCACCCTCCTCCAGTCACTGACCATCGAGGATAGCCGAGACAAACCCACCTACAGCGTCTTACTGGGGCAGCTGTTCGCTTTCATTGGGACAAATCCTGACCAAGCGGTATGTCGCTTTACGTGGGCTAAATCGCCACGTTTTCCACTCCAAGCCCTCACGCAAAGGGAGGTGTCTCGCTCGTGTCTCGTTAACAAAACAAACGATCTCGCAGGTGTCCAGCAGCAGTTTCCTGCTGGCGGCTCAGACAAGGTGGCGGCGTGGGAATACGAGGAAGCAGGCCCTGGTGCACATGAGAGAGCTGCTGACGGCGGCTGTTCGGGTGGGTGGCGTGACGCACCTTGTAGGCCCGGTGACCATGGTGCTCCAGGGAGGACCGAGGTTTGTTCGTTTCTCTGAAAATAATTCAGTGTCTTGGTGTCTGTAGAAGATGGTAAATCGCTCTGCGCAAATTAAAACTGCGAGAAGTGACTGTGAGGGCTTAAGGTTGCAGAGCCTGCAACTACCACTTTGGCCCTTGGTGGCTAAAAAGGCAGAAGCTCCTAAGAAACGCTTTTCTTTGGCAGGAGGTGAACTTTCCTTTCATACTGGGATGATGTGACCAGAGATATGTGCACAGGGTATCACTCTCCTGACCGAATTTTAAATCTATGTTAATGAGGTGTTAGTGGCAGATTCAGCTGATGCTAGTGCTGTCAGCTAAACTTGATAAGTGTTTTGTAGGTATTTTATTAGTAGGCACGTTTTTATGTCTGAGGTCAGGCTGCCATACGACCTTTTTTACATGTGTTTCCTGTTAAAACAGTAAGAGACTTGCAGTTTTCCTTCTAAATTGTCCCTGAGTAATTCTTAATACGAACTGATTTTGGGGTTTTTTTTTAAAGATATATTTGGAAATGGTTTTATTTTATTCAACGTAGAAATCCTACCCTTTCAAATATCTTAACTACCAACAGAATTGAAGAGCTCACGTGTGGTGGGATGGTGGAACAAGTCCAGGAAGCTTTTGGAGAGACCATGACGTCGGTGGTCTCGCTGTGTGCTCGCTACCCCATTGCGTGTGCAAATAGTATTGGCCTCTTATGCACTATACCTTACACAAGGTAGGAGAGTGTTTCTTTTGGAAGGGGCGGGAGGGCATCCGCAGCTCTCCGCACTAGGTTTTGCCTTAAGGAGAAGCATTGTATAGCATAAATCTACTCCCTTTCTTCATACTGGGGAGTATCTGGGAACATGCTGTTAAATTTGCTCAGAATACAGAATTTTTTCTGGGAGGACAAGGGAGAGAGAGAACCATCCTTAGAATCACAGAATCCCAGAATGGTTTGGGTTGGAAGGGACCTTAAAGACCATCCAGTTCCAACCCCCCTGCCATGGGCAGGGACACCTTCC
>NW_010227884.1:26677-41907 GCF_000690775.1 Eurypyga helias | reverse complement strand
GCCTGTCACTACAGCCCCTTGTAAAAATTCCCCCCCAGCCTCCTTGTAGCCTCTTCAGGCACTGGAAGGTGCTATAAGGTCTCCCTGGAGCCTTCCCTTCTCCAGGCTGAACACCCCCAACTCTCCCAGCCTGTCCCCATGGCAGAGGGGCTCCAGCCCTCTGAGCATCTCCGTGGCCTCCTCTGGACTCGCTCCAATCGGTCTATGTCCTTCTTGCATTCCCTCCTGCCAAGGGAAGTCATTAATTGCCAAGTTAACAGCAAGTTCTGGCTTTCATTGTGTCTGTTGTTAGTGACTGAAAAGTTACTTAAGTAAAATCTGAATTTCTCTCCTCATACAGGAGTGAAGAGAAGTGCTTGGTACGTAGCGGCCTGGTACAACTTATGGACCGGCTTTGCAGTTTAAGCAGCCAGACAGAATCCAGTTCGAATGAAAAACAGACAAAGAAACAGAAGGTGGCCACCATGGCTTGGGCTGCCTTCCAGGTGCTAGCCAATCGGTGTGTTGAGTGGGAGAAAGAAGAAGGTAGGAATGCTGCCGAAGACGGTTTTGCTGCGTGCTTTACGGGTGCCCGAGACGTGGTGTAAACGTATTTCAAACATGGCGTTCTCTCAGCACGACTTGAGCGCGGGGGGTTCGGTAGAGCACACAAGTGGATGCAAAACTAACCCCATTTTCTTGCCGTTATTTTAATTCTAGCTTTTTTTACCCTCCTCATGGGAGTGTTTACGTTGCAGATAATTTCAAGTCTGCCTCTTGGCTCTGTCTAGACATAACCAGAGCCCACAGGGACCCTGGGCGATGACACATTTCTGCTGTGGTAGGATTCACCCCTAACACACACATAACTGTACGGACAGCGGCTCTTGGCTAATGGCACTTGGATGTTGTACCAGGCTTTCCTTTGAAAGGCATTCTTTACAGCTAAGGGTTTTGTTACATCAAAACACAAATAATTCTCACTGTTTTCAGTTTACGGGTAAGGAATCTGTAGATGCGTACGTTCATTTTTGATAATTACAGCTGCGTATCCTTGCGTTGCTTCTAAGGTGGTTCCACAGAAGCCGTTCACTCTGGCCTGGCTCGTCAGGTCTCCAGCCTTCTTACCAACCACCTGGCACGAGCTACCGAGTGCTGTGGGAATCAGGCTGCAGGAAACGATGCGCTTCAGGACGTTCTCAGTCTTCTTAACGACCTGTCAAGGTACTAGGCCTCTGTCTGGGAGAATTTGTTAATATGCGTGAAGGCGGGTGGGGGGGTCAGTGGGGGTGTTTTCACAGTAGTGACAGTAGGATAACTTTCAAAACCGTTCGAAAACTTGGTGTGAACTGACTCGATCCTAGTCTTTTAGTCAGTGCCATCAGATTGTGTAAGAATTGTTGCAGATAAGGTTTTGTTAGTGAAATTTTTTTAAATTACATCTTGTAAATAATAAAATAATTAGTTTTAAATTCCCAGAGCATCATTAACCAATCAATTTGGTTTTTCCCCCAAGCAGCAGTTACCTGTGTCTTTTCCTTTCAGGAGTCACATAGGTAAAGCAATCCTGAGCCAGCCAGCCTGTGTGTCCAAGCTGCTGTCACTCCTCTTGGATCAGCGTCCTTCTCCAAAGCTGGTCCTCATAATCCTCCAGTTGTGTCGCGCTGCGCTGCCTCTCATGAGCGTTGAGGACTGTGGAAATGTAGAATTGCCTCCCTGGAGTTATTCCGTGCCCTCTCTGAACAGTGAACAGGACGATCCCAGTGACCCAGCCTCCAAGATTGCCTCTCTGCTGTTGGCAAAGCTGGCGGATTACGTGGTCCCAGGTACCAGCATCTTTTTGGTGCCGCGCTAATCTGAGGAATCGCCAAACGGGTCATGTTTCTGCAGGGAGCTTTTGTGTTGGCAGAAGGCTCGAGTAGGAAAAGTGTAGGATATATCAGTGTTGAAAGGCGTTTCCATGACTTTCTATCTGCCTCTTAACGTAACCGTTTCAGACTAAGGTGCGTGTCTCAGTGATGTTTTAGGCATCTCGGGTGTGTTAGCATTAGTTTCAAGGACAAGGAAGTTTGTTGTTGGAGCCTAAGGTTGTGTGTTTTCCCTCGTTTTGGTTTTTTCCTTTCTACTTCAAGGATGCCAGACAGTTCTTTCTCCAACTGCCTCCGAGCCAGATACTGCTTTGGCAAAAGCCAGCCCTAAAAATTCCATCAAAGGCGATAAAGATCCTGGAGAAGAAAGCGAGGCAGTGGATGGTAAACTTTCTATCTTTATTCATAAGCGGGAAGACCAGTCATCCCATGAAGTCCTTCAGCCACTGCTAAGGTAATCTTGACTCCCTGGGCTGGAATTAACAATCCCTTTCACCGGTTCCACTTTTTTCTAGTGCTACAGCTGTAGAAAAATGCGTCCTAGTCATAACAGCAAGCGGGAAAGCAAAATGTCTTCCCCATTTGTTGTATTTACTGGCAAAATAACAAGGTGGTGCAGCTGTGGTTGATGGGGTTGATGCTTTACCTGGGTAAAAATGCACCCCACGACACTGAACTTGTGGTGAGGCAGCAGCAGAAAGAATCTAAATCCCGATGCTTCTGGGACTTGTCTGTTTTGTGAGAGGCTTCAGTGATGATGAGAGAGCAGAAGCAGTGTACAGGGAGTATACAAGGAGGAGGGGAAAGCGTGACCGTTTCATCACGCTTTGCCTTGCTTACAGGCCGGGTAAGCCCCTGGCAAAGGAACATAAAAACATCTTAATCTGTCTGAAAATAATCATGGGAAGAATCAGCCTCCTGCATTTTCTGCTGTTTGGTTCCTCGTCCCCTACTCCAAGTTGGTTTTGAACCCATGCCCTGGAAATGGTACTAGAAGGTACCGCTGTGGGGCCTTTCTAGGTGTGAGGTTGTCTTGGAGCCCTCAGGCATTTGTGTTCAGTAAAAGCCAGTTCTGTGAGGCTGCTTTTTGAGGGGGGAAGGGTTAAATTGCTGTGCAAATAACTACGTTCAGTTGTATTACGTTCCTTTTGCATGTTACAGTGCAATTGGGTATGTCCCAAACTCTAAAGTCTTGGTAGTTCAGTTGAGCGATTCGGTGGCAAAGATTGCTTTCAGGTAACTTAAAACCACGCCTAATATGCTAAATTGGACTGTATAGTTCTGCTGTTCTTTCCACCAATGAAAGCAAAGCTCATGTGTTTTATTTTCACTGTCACAGTAGCTCAGAGGGTCGTCCGTTCCGACTGGGAACTGGAGCCAATATGGAGAAAGTGGTGAAAATGGATCGGGACATGACAAAAGTAAGAAAAGGCATAACTAAAGAATTATGAAACATCATAAACATCGGTGGCCAGACAGAATTCTTGGGTTTTACTGATGTTAAATCCCCTTTGGTAAATGCTAATTTACAGAATTCTTCAGACAGAAAAGTTACGTAGAAACTTTAGCATTTTCTGGTGTTACAGATGCAGGGGGAAATGATGAAGGGTTTTAGCTACAGCTTCCTCCAACTGTCGTAGGTCATGTTTAAGCCCCTTTAATATTCTCTTTCCTGAAATGTTTAATGCACGTTGATAGTATCAATTTTAAACCATGTATTTAAATTAAATTTTCATGTATATTTTCAGGTGTATATTGAGTATTTGCACCAGAAATAATCATGGGTGGCTTTTTGATCGGGGCGGTGAAACCATGCTCTTAAGGCTTGCAGGCGAAGAGTCCACTTTGATCTCTTGGTAGATGAGGAAAAGCGACACAAAGAGTTTGGCTTATGGCTCTGACTGGTACATACGCAGGAGGATGTTCTGATGTGTTCTCAGTACTTTTACGTACACAGAGGGAGGAGAGGTAACTGCATCACGTAGCGTGGCCAACCAGAGCTAACGTTAGTATTTGTCTGGCGGCGATTTCATTTTCAGAGTGGCTGCTGTGAAGTTATTACAGAAGAAGCTGCTGCAGCTCTTCGAAAGGCAACGAAGTGGGCACAGTCTGGTCTGATAGTTAGTGTTGGGCCACCCATAGAAACTGTCAATCCGGAGACGACTAGTGGGTTGTCCACTGGGGACAAAAAGAAGACGGCACAAACCTCTATTTGCAGAGAGAGGAATTCCGAGCTTGCCAGGTAGGTCACGGATTTCGTAGTGAGTCTGGATGCTGCTTCTCTGTACCAGTATTTGTTGTGGTCTAGAAGGTAATAGGGGTGTTGGTGAATTTCCCTTTCGTGTGCTGTATGTTGTTGACAGTTGAAGCGTCTTTTCCTTCTCTTGTTTTGACAATAACGGGCAGATTGCTGTCTTCTCCTGTGCAGGACGGACCCTGTGAGGCCGTTCATCAGTGGTCACGTTGCCAACAGCATGGCGGCCGAGGGGATCGCTTTGCTGCATAGCTTGTTGATGGCACCAGAATCAAACGCAGCTCAGATATGGACAACAACTGCTGAAAAAGTAAGCAAACAGCAGATGAAGTATCAAATTCTACACCAAGCACGTATTGAGTGGTTCAGGGAACTTAATTATTAGCAGTTTCCTAGGCCAGGCCCTTCTGATTTACGCCTTCTGACACTTAAACCGGGGTGTGTAACTGCACAGTAGCAGCCCTTTCTGGTAGGTCCTGGTGGAATAAATAATCAAAAAGTAATTGGCATTAGAGAATGTGGTGTCATTCTGCAACTCACCTCTCGGTCTCCTCAGAAATCAATAATGCCCTCTGTCTGGGGAGTCGTCCAGCCTCTGCTGGGTAGTTAATCCTCTCTGCTGTGACATCTGGGGCTGTAAAGCGTTGGCTGGGAAGGACGACACACTGCTCTGTTCCTCTGAATCCTGTAGCGCCTCATCTGCTGCTGAGGCTCAGTCCTTGAGTGCAGTTTGTACGTGTAACTCTGATTCGGCAGGTTCTCAGGGAATGGCGACAGCTGTGATGGTGCTTGCGCTCCGGAGGACTGGGAGTATTCGGAGTTACATAATTCTCTTCAAGAACAAAAATAATTCTGCTGAGCCTGTGTGTGGGTTGGAGGCTTGGGGCATTGGCTTTGGTTTGCACTGTGCTTTGAAGTTGTTAGCTCATATTTTTGCTTCTGTCTTCAGGTTCTGTCTCGGGCTCTGATGTACATTCCCCAGCTCGGGAAATACGCAGAGAGTATTTTGGAGAACGGGAGTAGCAGCGGAAGGAAACTTGCTAAACTTCAAAGAATCGCTCGGCAGGCAGTAGCTGCCCTTTGTGCTCTGGGTGGCTTTAAGGAAACAATTAAAATAGGTTCTGAAGTTCAGGTAATTCGTCGCCATTCACATTTTACATCTGAAATAAGAGTTGATGCTTTTGAGCACGTGTGCAGGCTGCCTGCGACGGGGAAGTGGTCTCAGCAGTGCTCGTAGCGACTGCTGCTGCGTGTTGTTCCTGCTTACTGAAATGCCCGGCTCCGAGCGTGCGTTGCGCTGGTGTGCGGTGTTGAGCTCTCAGCGTTCCGTGTTTGTGAAGCCTCAAGTCTCATTCAGACCTTCTTTGGTTGTAGGTTTTGGGTAAAGGAATAGCAGGAAGCATTGGAATTGTGGCATCTATTAATGAACAAGAAGGTATAGCAACGGTCAAATTCCCACCTACCAGTATAGACAGTAGAAAGACCTCACAAGCATCAGACACATTAACTATCCCATTATCTAGGCTCTGTGTTCCAAGATCCGAGGTACAGTAGTTTTAAGAATTCAATATTAAGTATAGTATCAATTATTTTCTTGTCACAGCATACTGGCAGTTAACCTACAGCATGGACTAAGTCTGTTTCATCTTCAGTTAAAGATTATTTGTAAAGTTTGCCTATTTTAAACTTACCTTAACGATATCTATATTTAAGTTCTCATTCAAGTAACATGGATGTTCATCTTGTGGTGCTTAAAGATGTTCCATTGCATACTGGGTTGGGTTGGGCTGGGGGAGGTTGGTTTGTTTCTGGGTTTTCTTTCCTTGACTGGTGTTTGGTGCTGGTTTTGTGATAGTACAAAATGAGAATTAACTCCAGGTAATAAACCTCCCTCATTTCTTAGAAACTAACTACTTGAATTTAACTTTTTACCGTGCCCCCCCACCATCAGGCATTGCCTCTTCATAAACTGTCCATTACTGAGAAGGTAGTACAGGCAGTCCAGTCCATGTTGCTCCCTCAGGAGGGAAGTCTATCTATTCACACCTCACTTCCTGCAACAGGAGATGGCTCAACTCCAGTAATGGCAGTGGTCCGGCTTCTTGCTGAAATAAGAACCAGGTGAGTCGTCGGGTTTGTGCAGCACCCCAAACTGCTGCGATACTGTGCACAAGGGTTAAAGAAAACAGCGTGGGGGCTCTGTTCCTCCCTGTGTTGGTACTGACATTGCAAAGCAGGGGGCAGCACGAAAATTCTTTTGTCCCAAAGAACATTTAGTGTCTGGATGGTGTTGAAGTGAGCCCAGGAAATAAAGTGCCCCCCGTAACACTTGCAAGGCATTGGGTGAATGCCTCGTACAAGTACCTGTTAGGAGGGGAAAGCTGCCTTGTGAAAGTTCCAAAGGATAGCTGAGCAGCCGGAGAATGAAATAGATCAGTCGGCGTCTTTGAACGCGATACGTGTGAAGATGACTTTGAATTCCGCGTACGCTCCTGTAACGCTTCCCATGTGTTATTTCTCCGTTCAGAGCATGCCTGGTGATGGCTCAGCTGTTAGAAGACAGCTCATTCTGTGAAGAATTCATTCAACAGTGTCCAGCTGCTGTAGAAGTTCTTAACTTGGTAGCGCAGGAGTGCAGCCCTGGTAGGTGTTCAGTGCGTTCGTGCAACTGCGTTGTCGTCCTCAGTTCAGAGGTGCAGCAGCCCAAGCCATTGCGGGGTTTTTCCTCCAGCTGCTCAGTTTCTCAGCTCGCACAGCGCAGCATGCCTTGGCATGGACGCAGAGCTGCTAGCCTCAGAGTAGCTAATAATTGGACTAAATCATTTAAACGTTAGGCGTAAAGTTTAGGCCAGAACCTGATTATCCTGTGCATCACCGAAGGTGCAAGTCCTGGGACTAGCTCTCTAGCACTGTGCTTCTGAACCCTCTCCGCTCTTCTTGCTTCCAGTATAACCTACTCTTATTCCTCGATGTTGTCGTTCATGTGTTTTCTTCTTAGGACCTTTGGGCGGTTTCTACACTGCTTTCTTGTGTTCCTTGTCACTGAGCTCTTGATTTCCTTCCTTCTTGTTTAAGGATAAGCAGTGGGCCCAGCAAGTGTTAGTGCAAGGCCAGGTTTTAGGAACATGTCGGAGCCTTTCAGGAGTGGAAAAGTGGCTGAAGCGAAGGTTTTTGGGGTAGGAACCAGGTGGATTTCGGTATGATCCCCAGTGTAAAAGGGAGCATACTGATTTTTCTGACAGTAAGAGTGAAGTCTTTCAACTTCCTGCTTTTGCTGGCCCATAAACTTGCTCACTAAAATGAACTTCATGTCTTAATTAACCTAACAATGTCGTTGCTAATCAAATATAATTTAAACATGAGGACAACAATTGCCTGTAGACATTAGATTTTGTCCTTAATTTTGTTGATTAGGTTGCATTCCTGGACTCCAGTAACTAGATTGGCTTGGAACCTCATGGCTTGGTTTGGTTTGTTGTTACAGGGGAGAGGCTCCTGGTGGTAGAAATGCAGTGTGAAAGGTTACGAATGTTGTATCGTGACTGTGCCCGACCTCCCCCTCCTCCGCTCCAAGCCGACAGAAGGCAGGTGAGCGCGGCCATAGCGCCGATGCAGCTGGCCCCTGAGCTGAGAGGGTCTGCCCGGGGGGCTGGAGCCAGACCGCTTGGCACCTGCTCTAAACCTTGGGCTGAGCGCGAGTTTCTGTGGCGGGATGTGCTTCGGTCGCGGTTCCCGTGGCTGCGCGTGGTGGATGAAACGCGCGCTTCGTGGAGGACCGCGCGGCTGGGTTTCAGCAGGCAACTTCAGCTGGAGCTGGTAGAACAAAACCCTCTCTTTCTGTTTGCAGCCCAAGGAAATCACTTGGAGCCCATCGAGAGTGTTCCCCCCGGTGCGAGCGTGCATGTTCTCATCTCACCTCACAGCCGTGACCTTCTTGGCTGATCCCAGCGCCGGCGGGGGGCTTCCTCGGGGCACATTTATCTATGCCACGTCACCAGTTCCAGTGCAGGTAAGAATTCAACTCTGCCACTGTTTGTGTCGTCTAATACTCAGTAGTGCATGAAAAGAAAGAGAAATTTCTATTTTACCTATGTTTTGTCAATTATTTAAAAAAAATAATGATTATTATTTCTAGGCACCCTCATTCTACTGGGAAATTGAGGTGGTCTCCTACGGAGATACAGATGATGACACTGGACCAATAGTTTCATTTGGGTTTGCGACTGAAGCTGAAAAACGGGATGGTGCTTGGACAAACCCAGTGGGCACCTGTCTCTTTCACAAGTACGTCAGAGATACCCACCAAAAACCGGAGTCTCGCTGCGGGCGTTTGCATGCTTCTGAGGGAGGGGTGTTGGGAGCACAGCATAGTAGGCAACATGGGTGTTTTAACTGAAGTGTTAAAACGGTGAGCTGGGATATCTCCTTATCAAAATAAGGAGTCACCTGTTGTCAGTACCACGAGTACACAGCCTTCAGCCGGTAGCGGGTTGCAATTGTATTTCTTCCAGTGCACTCCTTAATTCTCTCCATGTGCTTCTTCCTAGCAACGGGCGAGCAGTGCACTACAACGGGTCCAGCTTGCTGCAGGAGCGTTCGGCTGGACGTGACTCTTTCTCCTGGTATGTAGAGTACAGCTAACTCGCTCGTCTGGTACATCAGAACATCCCCCAGGCGTGAGGGAAGCGGCGGGTGAGGAACCAGATGAAATCCGTGTTCTTCTTTCCATGGTTTTGTATTTTTCTACAGGTGATGTAGCAGGAATTGGATGGGAAAGAACAGAAGGAACTCCGCCCCCTCCGGGGCAGCCAGCTAAAGGCAGAGTTTATTTTACATACTGTGGGCAGCGACTTGGGCCGTATTTGGAAGATGTCTCTGGTGGAATGTGGCCAGTGGTCCACATTCAGAAAAAGGCAAGTGCTTAGCAGAAAGATGCTGCTTGAGATTCCTTCAGAAATACTAAAACAATTGCATAGAAAGTATTGAGCCTGCTTGCCTATCCGTAAGTAAGTGGAGTGACAGTTTTTGCCCTGACTGCGTTAGGTTCCGGCATTCCATTACCCTTCCCAGGCACCAGTATGTGTGTTGTCATTATTTTGAATTTTTTCTGCCCATGAGGGCCCCGGAGTGCAGCTGGCTTGGTGAGACGGCATTATTGCGTGCTGGCAGCCCTCCTGTTAGTATTCCTCCCCAGCAGTGACCCCGCTTCAAAGCGTACCGGCTGAGGATGCGGTACCTTGAAGCTACGGGAAAGGGAAGGGCCGCGATTGCTGGCAGCTTCACGCTTTCCCTGCTGCGTTCAGCTTTACAGCCAGCGGTGCTGGGAAAACCACGAGGCATGGCGGTGTGATTGGCTTATCCCTCCGTCTGAGTGTTTTAAGAGCACAGAGAAGGATCAAAACAACCCCCAGCTCATCTCCATGCCTTTGTGCACGTCTTCTTTCAGAACACCAAGGTCCGCGCGAACTTCGGGTCGCGGCAGTTTGCCTACGCCGAGGGACAGGCTCACAGGAACGCTGCCGACCTCTGCGTCGACCTGGCGGAAGAAATAAGCGCCAACTTCGAAGCGTTGCCTTTTGCCATGGCTTCGGATAGCGATAACGACGCTGGCACCAGCATAGCTTCTGATCCCGGCACCCACGGACCTCCGTGTAGAATCGCTGCTGTTGCTACAGCTCAACAACGTAAAGTGATGAGTAACGTTTTTACTCCTCTTGCAGGAGAAGTTACAGTTGATTACGCAGGGTTTAGGCGCATCCTGGCTGCAGCCCTTAGGTACTGCCTGTGTAGGTAAAGCAGTACAACAAGCTTCATCAGATTCATGCTTATTTGATTTTAGACAAGGCAATTAAAAAAAAAAAGTTACTTTAATCTTCCTTATGTGGAAAGGAATTAAGTTACTAAAGTTATTAAATTACTCTCAATTAATACAACTACAGTGCGAAATAATCGCAGTAGGGTGTTGAATGCAGCAAGGTGTTACGGTGGATTGGATTGGCCGATTGGTTACTCCATGTCGAAGTGCATCCCATTCCGCAGGCTGATCGGAGAGCGCGGAATGCAGTATACCTCAACCTTCATGGAATATTCTGCGTGCCGTCCAGTGCGCTGTGTTCTCATTATTTCCACGTGTATTACAGAATACGACAGTGACACATCTTGCCACTATAAAATGGAACTGAGCTACGAGAACTTTATCACATCGGGCCCCGATCCTCATCCCCCTCCTATTGCAGATGATGAAAGCGATGACGACGATGATGACGATATTCCCCGGGTGAGGAATGTGGCCAGCTCTGCTCGCTACGGCTCGTAGTCTCAATACAGATCTTGTAGTTGGGATTCTTGAGCTTTGCCACACAAGGGCATTCCCTGCTTTCTGAAGGAAAATGTAGCTGCTGCTGACTTCTTTCTTCTCGGTGTTCTGAGTTACTTTTGTCTCTGTAGGAGGACCACTATGCCCTGTTGGTTAAAGCCTGGGAAACGAAAGTGTTCCCTACCATTAGAAGAAGATTCCGGAATGAGGCCGAGAGGAAGTCTGGGTTGGATCAGATTAAAGGAGCTTTACAGTTAGGTACGGCTGTGCGTGTTTCTGAGTGAGTCGCTTTCTGTGATGCGCACCAGGCGTGAAGGTAGCGCCTGTATGTGCCATGGGTTAGGCTGCTCGGGGCTGGAAAACTTGAATTAAACATAAAAAAATAATTTGGTGTTTTTGTCAAGTGCTTAGATTTGGGTTTGGGGTCACGGTATTCTTTAACACTTCGACTTAAGTTGGACTATTTGAATAGGGAAAGTGACTTAGAAACAGTGGCAGGATTGTGCTGTGGGTACAGAAATGCGTTGGAATAATAGTTTGGGAGGAAATGAGCTCCATGCGTTTCCTGTCCGTGACTACAGCAAGGCAGAACTTTTGAGGAACTCTTTAAGGGGGAGTTTGTAAATGAATACAGGTCTGACAAGGCGACCTGTTTTGGGACAGTTGTGGTGAGAGCAGAGTAAGAATGCTGAGCCCTCATGAGAAGCGTTCCAGTGTCTCTCGGGAAAGCTTCGCTCCCTCTCCATCAGCCTGACTGCCGACTGTTTCCGTAATTGTGGCAGTGGTAAGAACTTACTTCAAGGGGCTGGGGAGAATAACTAGCGTTCCCTTCTGTCTCCCAGGAATGGTTGATATAGCGCGACAGACAGTGGAATTCCTCTATGAGGAGAATGGTGGCATTCCGAGAGACCTCTACCTTCCAACTATTGAGGATATCAAAGATGAAGCAAACAAATTTACAATTGATAAAGTACGAAAAGGTAAGGTCAGCAAAAAAAGTATTTTGAGGTGAAAATGAAAGTGAAGGAGCCCTAGTACATAGACTCACAGACTGGTTTGGGTTGGAAGGGACCTTAAAGATCATCCAGTTCCACCCCCCCTGCCGTGGTTGGACACGGGACCTACCGTATAAACCGTCAGTCCAAGGAAAGCACCGTACCTTAAAAATCATGTTGTCCCTTTCCGTCCAGGTCTCACGGTGGTGACTCGCTCTCCCGACAGTAACAACGTTACCAGCAGTGCTGTTGGAACAGCTTTACCCAAGTTTGCTATTCGTGGGATGCTGAAGACATTTGGTCTTCATGGTGTCGTTCTGGATGTTGATTCAGTGAGTAAAGATACGTTTGGAGGGCTTTTCATCCCCCAGCAGCACACATCCTTGAGCAAACCTAATTAGGGATCCTAATCACAGAATCCCAGAATGGTTTGGGTTGGGAGGGACCTTAAAGACCATCCAGTCCCACCCCCTGCCATGGGCAGGGACACCTTCCACTAGACCAGGTTGCTCCAAGCCTCATCCAGCCTGGCCTTGGACACTTCCAGGGATGGGGCATCCACAGCTTCTCTGGGCAACCTGTCCCAGTGCCTCCCCACCCTCTGCAGGAAGAATTTCTTCCTGATATCCAATCTAACCCTCCCCAGTTTCAATTTAAACCCGTTCCCCCTTGTCCTGTCACTACAGACCCTTGTAAAAAGTCCCCCCCAGCTTCCTTGTAGCCCCTTCAGGCACTGGAAGGGGCTATAAGGTCTCCCCGGAGCCTTCCCTTCTCCAGGCTGCACAAGCCCAACTCTCCCAGCCTGTCCCCATGGCAGAGGGGCTCCAGCCCTCGGAGCATCTCCATGGCCTCCTCTGGACTTGCTCTAACTGTTCTATATCCTTCTGATGCTGAGGGCTCCACAGCTGCTTAGGTTGCTGGTTTGGTTCCCTTCTTGAAGGAGAATACCTCAACGTTACCGCGTTCGCTGACAGCGTTGCTTCTGGCGTTGCAGGTCAACGAGTTGGTACAAGTGGAGACGTACCTGCGGAGCGAAGGAGTTCTGGTAAGGTACTGGTATCCCATCGACATGCTGGAAAGGCCTCCTGCCGGTTACAGGAGGACTGCAACCAATGGGCTGGTTACCCTGGATAACACCAACATCCAAATTCACAGGTAAAAACGCCGTTAGGAGGCATTTGTATTATGTGACTTGACCTGTAGCAGTGCCTCCGGCACAGTTATGTACTGCAGCCTCCTTTGGGCTGTCGTAAACATCTGAGTCTTGTTGTAGGTGTTGGATTAAGGCTGTAAAGGTTCCTTAACCGTTTGCCTCAGTGGGTTGTGGGGTTTGGAGTACTTCGTAATAAAGGGAGTTAGCTGGATTGTCTCGTCGGAAGGATTTTACCTGGCCTTGGGAAGGGGTTTGTACACGTGTTGGCCTGACAGGCACCTGGCGTGAAGCTTAGGCTGCTTCTGCCGTCGGTCAGTCGCTGTGTAAGCGCTCAGGAGCTCCTGACTGGCTTTGGGGAGTTGGATTCGAATTCAGGGGCCTCAATTCGGTACCAGCTAGTTGGGCTCAGTGCTGTTTTCAGTGAACAAGAGAGATTTGGGTCTACTTGAACCTTTTAAATAACAAACTAGGTCTGTAAGTTCGGGTCCAGCGGCAGGATGTGGTTTATTTTGAGGGCGGTGAAGCAATTTTACGTTTTGATGTTTGTGTTTTCTAGAGAGCTTTTGCGAAGCGAAGCTTCTCTGGCCAAGCTCTACTGCCGCATGGCTCTCCTCAATATTTTTGCCCCCAAATCTCCACACATGTTTACTCGGCTCTTTCATATCCCTGCGATCCGTGACATCACTCTGGAGCACCTGCAGTTGCTATCCAACCAACTTCTTGCACCGCCTCTTCCTGGTAAACCCTGATTTTTATCGGAGCTCTTTTTTGGTACCGTAGTACTTGGGGACAAAAAAATCTAATTAAATTAATTTGGCACTTATTGATTAATTAGTTAATAATGATAGTATTTGAAAAAATGTCTCGCTGGACTCCTGACTGTGGCGATAGGAGGAATTTCAGTTTAGTACCTCGATGATCTAATTACAAGTGTTCGAGAGGGTTCAGAATCCCTCCTGAGACTCCACTCAGTGTGTGTCTGTCCCTTTGTCTTCAGAGGTCTTCTGTTTATTGGGGGCTGGGGGGAGTATCCGTACGGGACGCTTGGAAAGAATTGAGAACGTTTAACACCTCGAATCCAGGGCAGTAAAACTAAATGCCAGTTGGGTGTCTCAGTTTTTAAAATTCAACTCTTCTTCATTTCACAAAGTGGTTTGTCCTTTTCCTACTGGAATCACAGATCTGGTTAGAGAATGTGTGTGCTGAATCATGGAAAAAGAATCTTTGGCTAATTCAAGTGAGTGTTAACAAAGACAATTAGCGTGACAAAGCTATTCTGCATGCAAAGAAATGTGTGTAACGTGGCTGGAGCATAAGGAGGAAGTAGGGAGTGCTAAATATAGACTGTTAAGAATTAGAAGTAATTCTGTACCGTTGGGAAAAGTCCCGTTCCCTCCTCCAGTTCCTTTGAAACTTGGCTACCTCTAACAGATGCTGCCTTGTACGAGATGCTCTTGCAGAGTACAGCACTACTTTGCATGGCTTTGAGAATAATTTCACAAGCTTTTCTGTAGGTTCTTCCTCTTTAAAATACGTCCAATTCAATTCCTGCCAATACGTAGAGTTTCCAAACCGGCGTTTTGGTGAGTCGCCCACTCCTTTGCACACTGGATTTTGTTTTCATTTGGCTTCTCCCGTTAACTTCCGAATGACAGCCACGAGGTGTCGGGGCTTGCGACCCCCTCGGGGCCACCCAAAAGGTATCCCGTTCCTAAACGGGGCAGGCTTGAGGACGGATAAAGCTGCTTTCACCTCATCTGGGAGGAGTGGGGCAGGGAGCACTTCTGGTCACGTGTCCTCGTCGTACGTAGGCCGTAAATGGAAACCTGCCTGCCTTCGTACACGGGACAGAACGGGGAGCTGTCCCCCCGCAGCTCTGCGTGGGTGGCAGGCGTCCGTACGGGTGGGCGTACAGCCAGCATTTAGAGAGCCATCCGGCTGCGTCAGGGGTGCCAGTCTGGGCTTGGGTGGGTCCTTTCTGCTGCTGACCTTTGGGAAGAGTTTTACACTTGCTCTGGAGTGAAAATAGAGGCCTGTAACCGTCCAGGTGTGTTAAAACTTCTCTTTCAGCCCTCTGTTTCACAGGCCGCATCAACAGGTTGAAGCGATCTCCAGATGTGTTCTCTCTCTCTTGCCGTTGCAGACGGAACCATCAGTTCAAGCTCTATCCTTCTGGCCCAGTCCCTGCAACACTGCATCCACTCCCAGAACTGTGCTGCCACCGACCTCTTCTACCAGGGCAATTCGCAAGCCATCAGGGAGTGGCTCACTGTTGCCATTACTCGGACGCTGCATCAAGGAGAGGAGAGTCTGTTAGACCTCACTAAACAGATCTGCTCCTTTTTGCAGGTAGAATATCTCATAGTGTTGTGTGAGCAGTGCCGTTAGGGCCTGCCTGCCTTCTGGTGAGCCCGTGCTTTGTGTGATTCTGACCTCCGTAACGCTGCCCGTCACGCTCTGTTGTTTCCCCGGGTGGGCTGTATTCCTGTTCTGATCCCAGTGGGCACGCTGAAAACACAGGCAGTGGCAGCGCCCTGGATCACGCTCCAATGGAGCGGCCTCACGCCGCGTCATTATTTACAATGCTGTTTTCTTTGAAGAAGAAGAGGGAGGTGGGTTGCTGTTGCTGCTCGGGGCTTTCACTCTGAAATGTTACGTTACAGAC
>NW_010227884.1:5432-26666 GCF_000690775.1 Eurypyga helias | reverse complement strand
GAAGAATTCCCAATTTCAGAATCCAAAGTCAACATGGATGTTAATTTTCCTGGGGCTGCCTTTGTAATTGTGTCGTGTAAGGAAAGTCAGTCCGGATTCCGCAAAGAGTAAGTCGCTGAGGGGCCAGGAGTGGCAGAGGTCAGAGATGTACCACTGAGCCTCTGGGCCCCTGAATGTGTGGGTGCTCGTGTTTTAGATCTCTCTCTTCTCAGAGAAGATCCTTCTGTGGTGCTGGTTTTGTTCCAACCCGACTGTTCTGGCTCTTCCCTCAGTTCATCCCTGTATAAAGCCCCCTGGGCTCGAGTGCTTGTCTACGGGCTGGGGCATAAAGTGAAACGGAACGGTCAGTTAAACCTGATCGAAGCCGTGTGCTACCCGCGGGACGCCTCTCCGACCAACACGGGCCTGACGCCTCCCCCGACCACCAATCAGTACCCAGCGGTCATCACCCCTACAGACAAGGTCCACATCAAACTAGGTAAAAAACCCCAATCCCAGCCAAAAAACCCGCAGCAGACAAACAGAGCCCCCCACCTTTAAAGTGGGTCCTTAGAAGTGAGACAAGCGTCATCGTTGCCTCTGGGCTGTTGGTTATGACGCTGGTTTTGAGCAGGGCGTTACGAAACGTGTCCTAGCAGAAAATACACAGTGATCCTTGTCCCGGAGGCATGGTTTTCTCCACACTGGAAGCCATCTGACTCTGATTCTGGTAGTTTGTCAAGCTGCTTGTTTTCCTGATTTGAGAGCAGTGAAGGTGACTGAGCTGCAGGAAGCTCCTCGGGGGCTCCGATGGAAAGTTCCAAGTTCTCTTGTGGGGCTGCAGCATCTCTGATGGTTTCCTCAGTACTGCCCAGACAACCCTACTACAGAGATGTGGTTTTGCAGAAGTCCTGTGTGTGTTTAGATGTACCCAGGCTAAAACCAGTTCTGTTTCATGTCATGTAAACAAAATCTTATCTGTACATTTATAATTATAGATGATACCAACTTACTACAGACAAACATTTGTTTCTTGCAAGGTGCTTAATAGAGGAAACTCTCACTTAACATATATTTAGCTTCAAAAGAAACCCCTAAAAGATGTGTTGGAACTTTTACCAGTGTCTAACCTCGTGATAAGTATTTTCTCTGACCTTTTCGCTTAGGAGTATCTCCTCCTCCTGGAGCTGTGTTGGTCTTGCATTCTCTTCCCCTTGAGTTTCCCCTGGCTATGGCATTCACGGAACAGCTGTTAACTTGGAAATTGGAAGATGGGGATGGAAGATCTTTTTTTTCCTGCTTCAGTTCTCCTGCAAGTAGTGGAATTTTTAGGTGAGAAAGCAGTATGTGCGTAGTAATGAGCATCAGTGTGAGCTGGCTCAGCTGGGGAGTTCAGGGAAAAAAGCAAACTTACAGTCACAGAGTATTTCTGAGCCTTTTCCACTATGCTGACATGTTCTTCACGCTGCAGACACTTCCCGTTGATACGCACTTCTTGGCGTAGTCTTCCCGTCTGTCTCGCTGCCGACATGCGGCTGGTGAAACGACCTTTTCTTGGGCTTTTTTTACTATTGCAACTCATGTCCTAAAGCTCCTCACAGTGAACTAACTGCTGACTCCCATGTCTTGCCTTCCACGTGCAGGGAACTTCCTCTGGACAACTGACATGGCAGCGTGCGTGAAGGAATTGATATTTCATCTCTTGGCTGAGTTGCTTCGCAAAATACACAATCTGGAGCAGAAAAAGAGTCCGGCAGGACTGTCGTCTTCTATTGCCCTTCAGCTAAACCCCTGCCTCGCCATGCTGATGGCCCTGCAGTCAGAACTGCACAAGCTGTATGACGAAGAAACGCAAAACTGGGTGTCTGGAAATGCGTGTGGTGGGTCTGGTGTCGGAGGGGCTGACCAAGGGAGGTTTTCCACCTACTTCCACGCTCTGATGGAAGTCTGCCTTGCTGTAGCAGAAGTAACCTTGCCGATCAACATGAGCGTAACGGCTAACGTGATGTCCTCAACGAGTGCCCCAAATCTCAGTGACTCCTCCTCCTCCTCCTCATCCTCCCCAGGACAGACGCCGCAGAGCCCAAGCTTGCTGTCCAAGAGGAAAAAAGTAAAAATGAAGCGGGAAAAGACGTCATCTTCAGGCAAGCGGTCCTCAGCCAGAGCAGCTGAAACGGACGCTGCCATCCTCAGCATCGGGGGCAGCAAGCCTGAGGACATGCTGTGGTTTCACAGGGCACTGACTCTGCTGATAATTCTCCGACACCTAACGAGGAAGGATCCCCAGGGGCTGGGTGTGACGAATGACGCTGTCGCAGATGCCTGTCAAGCGCTGGTAGGTCCCACAGCTCACAGCCGCTTGCTTGTGATTTCTGGAATACCGACTCACTTGGAGGAGGGCACTGTCCGAAGCGCCATACGAAAGGCGTGCAACGCACACGGGGGAGTCTTCAAAGATGAGATCTACATCCCTCTGCAGGAAGAGGATCCCAAAAAAATCAAGGACAAAGCAGAAGGAGGAGAATGCAGAACCGAACTGGAGAAGCCGACTGTTTCAAGTAGTGCGGACAGCCTGGATATCAGCAGCTCCAGCAGTGTCACGCCTGCCATGAGCGTCAGTGCTTCCGCATCCACGAGCCAGGCTTCCCTCTGCAGCTCGCAGGGAATCTCTCGGACCGTCAGCGATATCTCAGTTGACCAGTTTCAAGCTGGCCTGGAACTGGCCATCCCACCCGGATTGCTAGAACCGCACGTTGTTTCCAGCCAGGAGAGCTTGGATCTCTCGCACTGCAGTACCGGAAGCCTGGGCAGCCTGGGCAGCCTGGGGGAACCACTGGACAACGTAGAAACGGCGTCCGTGTCCGACGTGGGGTCGATGTACACCGTCACCTCTCTGGACAACCAGCCGCTGCTGGCACGGCCAATCAAAGGCTTCGCTGTGGTGGAGGTAAGAGCCTTCCACCAGGAGAGGGAGGTCTGGGGTCAGCCCTGTCTGAAAGAAGGAGGTACGATTCTGATGTCTTTTTTTTTAATGTCTGACTTGATTTAGAGATAGGGGGCCCTTTGGTCTGACCCGCAAGGCAATTACTTCATGTTCAGTGACCGCGTTTTCACGTGTGTCAAACCACCTACAGACTCCTCTGTAAAGTTCCTTCAGAAGAGGTGATAAATGTTGTTGACGTCTGGTTCCAAATGAGTTTTGAAAGCATTGTGGGTGCTCGTCCCTGATGCCGGATCACTCCAGGGTGTCAGCCACGCACAGGAACCTCTCCCCTCTGTTGCTACGCTAACTGCGTGCTGCAGATTGATCAGGACAGCCCGGGAATGTAGAGACATGTTTGCATAGTCTGGGATTGCACCGGTTTCCCTTTTAGAGGAAAACCAGCTTATTCGGGTAGAAAACCTTCAGTTGCTGTTCTCAAGCGATTAATTGACGTGAAGCCACCAGAGCTGCGCTGGACCATCAAGTGTGTTCAGAAAGCTGTCAGCGTGTTCGCATGGAAACCTCCTCCGGGTCGGTAGCCGCTCTGATAATGACGCATGGTGGTCGTTCTTGGGATCACAGGAAGTTCTTGTTCCTGCTCCCGGTCCGTGTAGCTGAGGCTCAAGGCCTGTGCCAATACAGGTAGATTTTCCTAAGGGGAGAGGAGCACAGCAGCGTTGCAGGTGACGGCAGGTTAGACGTTTCTAAGGGCTGTCTCCAGGCTAAGCAGTGGAATAGCTGGTTCGGAGCTGTGCCTGACTAACTCCCAGCATGGTGATTTTGAGGCTAGATGTTGTCAGAAGGGGTGTTTTCTGGGCCAAACTTCAATTCTGGCATCAAATTGTCAGGAAGAATGTTAGGAGAGATGCAGTAGTGATTATCTACAGGGGGAGAGGAGAAAGCTTAAGACCCAAATCCATATAAATGGCAGTGAATATGTTTTGTCAGAATTCCTGTTAACTACTTTCATTATTTGTACAGATAAGGTCAAGAGCTAAAATAGAGAAAATCCGAGCCAGTCTGTTTAATAGTAGCGATCTCATTGGCTTGTCAAGTCTGGATGGTGAAGATGAACTGATGGAAATGTCAACTGAAGAGATTTTAACTGTTTCTACTGTAAATCAGAGTTTATTTGACACACAAGGGAGCCCAGCACTAGAGGATTATTTCAATGATAAGTCAATAAAAGGTATGTGCTTTTCAAATTGGCAAGTACCTCACGTGTGCTGTGCTTTTTTGGGGGGTGTAAACAGTTTTCTTGGTGTTTTGTACTGTATTGCATGGGTCTGTGGTTGGTTTTTTTTTTTTAATTAGGTGAGAAATTGGTCCCGGGTGCTCGGGAAGTCCTGACGGAAATATTTAAAAGCTGCGTCCATTCTGAGCAAATGCTGAGCCTAACGCCAGCAAAACCCATTAAGGTTGCTGACATCTATCTCAGTAAAGAGCAGATAAATTCTCAGACCCCTGGAAACCTTCTTCACGTGTTCTTCACAAACGTCCGCCCTCCCAAGAAGGTGCTAGAGGACCAGCTCACTCAGGTAGTGCTTTGACAACTATTTTCAGCATCGTTTGGCATAACTTGAAAGCATTAGTGGTAATTATGGACTTTGTGTTGGCAGATTTTAAGGAAATACGGTGTGCCAAAGCCAAAATTTGACAAGAGCAAGTACAACAAGGCGGGCAAAGAGCAGCATCCAGTGAAAGTGGTCAGCACCAAGCGCCCTGTTACTAAACCACCTACAAAGGAAAAGTCTATGCTCAACAGCGTCAGGTTGGTGTCCTCTGCCTTTTACCAGTTGTGAAACACGAGTTTTCTCATTAGGAATCTAGATTTTTTTTATTCCTCCTCCCTCTGTATTTCCGTGTACTGACTGGAAGAGGGAAATGTCACTTTGAGATGATAAAAGACCCTTGAGGAATGGCTTGGGTTCCTGAACAGACAGAAGGAAACTTTCATCCTAACATTTGCTTTGTCCCTCAGCCGAACAGCCCTAAGTGAGAAGAAGCCTACTGTGAAGCCTAAGTCTCCCGAGAAGAGCAAACCTGAAGAGAAGGACCCTGAAAAGTCTCCCACAAAGAAACAGGAAGGTAGTCGCTGTTAGAAGTTTTCCGTAATGTTACATCGTAGGAAAGAAATGCGTGTTTTGTATCAGCAGGATAGATGTGGGTTGTCTTGGGTTTTAATGAGGCTAACAGTTTTTTTTTTTTTTAAACAGTGATTTTAAAGGCTGCTTTTGTCTGCGTGCCTGTAAATTGGCGTAAGCGAGAGCACATGGTGCTCACGCCCTTGGGGTGGTAGCGTGCGTGGGCCGTGTGGATACCTTGGGTAGAGAACTGGCTTCCTGAGAGATGCGGTTTGAAGGCTGGATTTGTACAGCAGGGGCTTAGGATGTGGTGGGGTTGAACTGGGCAGTTTTAAATGGTGTGTCTCAGCCAATGTAGGGAAGTTATTAAGTTACCAGGGGAAGACTGGAGGAAAGGGGAGCTTCGGATGCCTCAGGAACTAGTCTATCCATGGAGGAGACAGCACATGGCATGACAGGGGTCAGTGCCGGGGTCTCGCTTGAGATTTCCTTCTCTAGTCAGGCAGAAGGAGGAATCGACTCCCTTCTTCACTGTAGGGAATGCCAGGTTAGTTCAGGAGAGGGGAATTTCAATAATCAGCCAAGTGCGGATCCTTGATACTTGGTTAGATACGTTGGTGGAGCTATTCCAGAGGGCAGCTGGGGGCTTCTGTCCTTGAGAGGGAAGAGTGAGTGCCGATTCCCCAGGGCCAGATTGGACCTGAACAGCGTGATGTTCAGAGCTACTCCAGAGACGAGCTGTGGTGGGATGGGGAGGAGGAGGAGAAGGCTGGCAGGTAACCACCTCGTGCACTGCCCGGTCTCCTGCGTGCTGCGTCGTCATTAACTGCCGCTGGTCGTATCTTTGCTGGCAGCTCCTGAGGAGAAGTATCTGACGCTGGATGGATTTCACAGATTCGTGATTGACCGATCCAAGCAGGATATCCGTAGTGTGTGGAGAGCTATCCTGTCCTGTGGATATGACTTGCATTTTGAAAGGTGAATTTTGCAAACCTTCTTGTAACGGTGATACTGATCCATTGCGCTCGCTTTAAAAAAGCCAGACTCGATCCCGAGTGTCGCTGCTGCGCGTAGCTTTAACCAGTGTGTTAGCAGCACGCAAGCTTCTATGCGTGGCTGCAAGGCCTGCAGAGAATGCTGTGGGTTATTTCCTTAAAACATGTTTTAAAAGGGTCGCTGCGCTGCCAAAATGCGGGTTCCTGACTCAAACTGGGAGTTTTGTAGTGAAACAGCTCTGCTTAAGTGAAAGGGAAACCAGTAGGGCAGGGTGCCTGGCGGTGTGCTCAACACGCTCTCTGTAAGCAGCGCTGTGCGTAGGCTTCAGTGGGTCTCGCGCTTGTGCGTTCCAGGTGTGCCTGCATCGACGCGAGGCACGCGCAGAAGGCATCCCGGAAGTGGACGCTGGAGATGGATGTCGCCCTTGTGCAGTACATTAACAGGCTTTGTCGTCACCTGGCAATCACACCGGCACGACTCCATCCCCACGAAGTTTATTTGGATCCCGCTGATGCAGCAGATCCCAGAATTTCCTGTCTGTTGAGTACGTATGGACTGTTTGCATAGAGGCTTTCTGCAGGGGAAGAGCTGGGCTGTGCTCTGAACGACCTGGCTCTCGCTCGGGTAGTTGGGATGTTCCTCTGGAGTTGCAGGCGGGAGCCTCTGGGCAAGGGGAACGCCGGGTCTAGGTCTCCTCTCTCCTTGGCTGTGCTTGGGCACCGTGGCAGCAATGCCTTGCCCCTGTTCCCTGCTCTCCGGGCAGCCCTCCGCAGTCAGGCTGGAGCAGGAAGATGTCTGGTGAGTTTAGCTTGCAGGAAGGTGGATCTCGGTTCTGGGCTTAGGCAGACTTGGGTCACCGAAACCCTGTTCTAAGCACTGAGCTCCCTAGAGGGTCTCCAGGTCGAGTGAGGATGGAAGGTACTGGACTCAGACACCCAGAGGCTCAAGATCCAGGAAGGAACATCACGGATCATGGCTGTTCCTGCATCTTCAGCCCTCGTTATGTGCAGAGATCAGGAGGGGCTCCTTAGAAGGCAGCTTGTGTGGCTCCCGGACGGAATCTGCTAGGAACGTGGACTTTGCAGTACGTAGGGAACCTCTTTATTGCTCTGACTGGGTGTTTCCCACCTCAGATGTTCCCGTTGAAAGCCTGCGCCTGCGGTTTGCGCTGCTTCAGTCGCTCAATACGACGCTGGAGACGTTCTTCTTGCCACTGGTGGAGCTTCGGCAGACCGAGATGTACGCCAGCAGCATCGCGGCCTTGCTGCAGGAGGCCAAAGGTCAGCCGCTCGGGGACGCGGTGTGCGCCACGCTGAATGCGGTGCTCCGCTTTGGAGGGGGTTTCATGCGTGTGTACGTGTGACAGGGCTGAGAACTCGGAGGGGAGAGGGAAAGCGGATAGTGAGTGGTATCAGTGTGCTACCAGAGGCTTGCTGGCTTTGTTCTCAGCCTGGTAAGCTGGCACGCAGTCTGAGGTGACGGCCAAAACCCGCATTAGCCAGGGGGCACTGCTCTGTCTGGGAGTGTTTTCTTGTTCTTGGGGTGGGGTGGGATTATTCTTGCAAGTAGTTAATAGACACTGCACCTTTCTTGACTGTGGAGGGAGTTGGCTGGTGTTTTCTGTCTGTGGGCGCCTTCATCATCTTGGCGAGGGAGGTCCATAAATTAAAATTCTGCGTTCGTTAACACGAGCAGATTAGGTGAAAGCCCCGGGACACGTTAGCATCCTGGTTGTGATTGAAGATGTAGGATTGAAGAGGTCAAGAAGATGCATATTGTGTGTCAGCATTTAGAATAGTTTTACCAGCCCCCACTGGATGAGAAACAAACCCAAGACTGAGGGCAGTACGTTTCTCAAACGTGTTCCCTTCTGAAGGAGGAGAAGGGGAAGTCACCAGAGGTGTCAGTGTGTGTAAGTCGGCTTTTGTATTCGTCCAGCCAAGGAAAAGAAAACCTCGTACACCCTGTAGGGGTGAAGTGAGGAACGTTCCGAGATGTCTCTCCATCTTTGTGGTGCGGTGTGGCAGCCCTCTTCCTTACCGCGTTTCCTGCCTTCCGCGCTGCTGTCAGAAATCTCCGGCGGCAGGGCGCTGTGTGCCAAAGTGGCTCTGATTGACAGAGGTGCTGCTGGAGTCGCTAGGATCTCTCTGGGTAACACGAGAATTGCGTTCGTCTGTGCTCTCACCCGCAAATGTTAGTAACAGGTACTGCAGAAAACTACTGAAGAGGGGGATTGGTCACCCCTTACCTGCCTGATGGAGGTGAAACGATTGCTGTGTGTTCCTTAGGGAGTTTCAGAAAATGAGACTGCAGGGCGGGTTGATTGTGCTGAAATACGCATTCCTTTGTTTAGGGCTAATCTTCTATGACACAAAAGTAACTGTGATGAACAGAGTGCTGAATGCCACCGTCCAAAGAACTGCTGATCACGCAGCCCCGGAGATCACCCTGGATCCCTTGGAGATAGTTGGAGGTAAGGAAACACCTTTTTCCGAACTCGCTTTCACCCGCTGCAGCAAGCCCGAGCCGTTTTAACCAAGCTGGGATGCTGATTGCTGCCAGGCACTCCACGTGCGGGGATTGGATGTGTCTCTCGGTTTTCAACAGGGGAGATCCGTTCTGCAGAGAACTCCTACTTCTGCCAGGCAGCGAGACAGCTGGCCTGCGTGCCATCCTCGCAGCTCTGCGTTAAGCTGGCCAGCGGAGGAGACCCCACGTACGCCTTCAACATTCGCTTCACGGGGGAGGAGGTTCACGGAACAAGTAAGTGTAAGGAGCGGCGTTGCCTGTGTGGTGTCACTGGTCCCTGCGGATGGGAAGGAATGAAGCTTCCAGGGATTACACAAGCCAGATGGTTACTTGGCGTATTCTGGCTAATATAGCAGGAAGTACGAGTGCCTGGGCGTGTAACTTTGCTAACGAGAGCGAGGAGCTCAAGTAACGATACGTCGCTGGAAGCACGGGGAGAGCATTCTGTAGGGATGTCTCTTCCGGTTCTGATGCTCAGCCACGGCAGACCCAGCCCGTGCTGGTAACGTCTCTTAATGACGTGCTGTTTGGTAGGGATGTCTCTTCCGGTTCTGATGCTCAGCCACGGCAGACCCAGCCCGTGCTGGTAACGGGCTCTTAAGGACGTGCTGGTTGGCCATGAGCTGTGGGTTTCCTGGGTAAAGTGACATGAGACTGCGTAGCCGACCCTAAGCACCACTGTGGGGTCCATTACCAGACGTAACTGTCCAGGAATATGTGAGCATTAACAGCTAAAAAAGGCCACGCCCAAGTGCAGTGGTTTTTAGAACATGATGTCAGAAATACGAACTGCAGCCTGTCCCAGCCAAGCTGAAGATGTGCCAGGTATGGGAAGGTTTTCGGTTCTGTAAGAACCGTCCTTAATTTCTGTAGTTAAATAGTATTAAAATGGTGTCTTCCTCATTTTTGTGGGGAGAAGCACAGTATTTCCTGTAATCATGTGAATAGCTTTCATGTGGCTGGTTAAAAGAATGAACCTGGAGGAACAGATGTTTAACTGCCCGAATTCACCCGACCAGCACCGAGACGGGCTCCTCATGGCAGAGGGGTGCTGCTTTCCCACAGAACGTGTTAGGCAGTAATCGCACCTCGTCAGAGATGACGGAGCCTTCCCTTCTCCTGACTCTGCTTTTTAACGTGTGAGGTTTCATGCTGTGAGATCTCCTTTACGTGGCTGCTGTCCAGCTCTGGATGGTGACGTTCTTGGGGGGTGCTGGCTGCTTTGGATGCTCCCTGGGTTGCTGGTCCCAACAGGAGCTGGGACAATCTTGCCTGGCCTCTCTTGAATAGCTGATAAGGGTGCGAGGCAGTTATCAGTGGTGTGTCAAAGGAGAGGACGGGTTGCTGCCCTCTAACGCAGTCGGTCCGCTGGTGGTAACGGGTCCTTTTGGGAGATTCCCAGGGGCGTATGGAGTCAGAAGAAAAGCCCCAAATACCCTGCCGACGTTACCAAGCGGTGTTACCTGTCGGCTGGCGTGAAGGGAAGCTCTTGTGCGTGTGCAGCTGTCACCCGAACGAAGGGCTCCTTGATCTTCTCGCACGGGAAGCTCTTCTTGAATGTCTCAGAGGGCGTCTCACGTCGCCCCTCTCTCTCTCTGTTTCAGGTGGATCTTTCCGTCACTTCCTCTGGCAAGTCTGTAAAGAGTTACAGAGCTCCTCGCTCTCCCTTCTCCTGCTGTGCCCGAGCTCTGCAGTGAACAAGAACAAGGTGTGATATCTCAGGGCAACAAACGAGGTCGCGTTTCTCTTCCTGCACACGTGTGTTTGAACGGGAGTGGAGCAGAGTTACCAGCACAGAGCAGGGCTTCAGACCAACAGCCCCTGGCCAGGCAGCTCTCGCAGCCCCGACGGAACTGAATGTGACTGTCGGTGCATCCCGTTGCACCGCTCGTGGCCCTGTGGCTACTGGAAGAAGGAGCCACGTAGTCAAAGCTGCTAAACACAGTGGAATTAAGACTCCTGGTCACAGCTCACTTCTGAGTGAATCTGGTGCAGTTGTCTGATTTAGGGACTGTCCATCCCAAACCAGTGAGGTCATCCTCTGCTGGCATTACGCAAGGAATGTCACCAGGGAAGTCAGTTGTGATGCAGTAGAATCAGACACTCCATCCACACTACTGAATGTATATTTAGTGTCCTCCTGTTCTGCACAGTGGATGCATTCTAGAAACAGCAGGTTGTTTACAGCCCAAAGGATTTACGGTAGTGGAGGTGCAGTTCCTTCTTAGGAATACCCACAGGGGAGGAAAACGGCTCGTTTCCCTCGAGACCGAGTACGTAGCACACCTGGCTTTGCGCATCCAGGCTGTGTCTCGGAAACGGCCCACAGCTCAAGAGGCTGATACCCAACTGCTGACACAAACGCGGAAATGGCTGGTGAAAAGAGCGGGGCTGTCGAGAAACCGTCGTAATGCTTCTAATCGTTAAGCGATATGATAACGTGATATCATGACATCAGCTTGCGGGCCCGCGGCGTGTGCGCCAGCTGTTAAGTTGTGCTGTGTGTGCTCTGCTCTTTTTCTGAAGGGGAAGTATATCTTGACACCGAGCCCCATCACCTACGCCGAGGAGCAGTTACTCCACTTCTTCGGGCAGCTCCTGGGCATTGCAATTCGAGCAGATGTCCCTCTGCCGCTCGACCTCCTGCCCTCCTTCTGGAAGACGCTGGTGGGCGAGCCGCTGGATCCTGATGTTGATCTCCAGGAAGCTGACATCCTCACCTACAACTACGTCAAAAAGTTTGAAAACGTAAGGAACGCTTTTCTTTTCCCTCCTCCTTGGTTTCTCCAGGGTTTCCCCCGTAAGCTCGTTGTTCTGGTGGCTGTGAACTTCGCTGCCCGCCCTGCAGGGTGGCGGCTGGCTTCCCTGCTGGCAGATGTCGGCCGTGTGAGCAGGGTCGTGAAGGATTTTGACTTGTGGGTGCAGGAATTTACATCCTGACACCTTGGAAAAGCTGCTCAGTCTCCTCCGCTGCCAGGCACAGGGGAATTATGGCTTCTGAGGTGTTTGCTGGAACTCGGCAGTGCTAAACCAGAAAAGAGCCCGCCGAAGCCACTCCTGGCTGTCTCGGGGGCGTTTGCAGGTGGCGGGATGAGCGCGCTTTGTACGTCAGGGTGACACCCCCGGTGCCTCGCAAGGGTGATGTACCAGCGGGCTGGTGCTCAGATACTGTCCTTGTGTGCCCTGACAGATAAACGACGAGACGGAATTGGAAGCTCTGTGTGCAGAAATTGCTTCTCAGCATCTCGCAACAGAGAGCCCTGACTGTCCGAACAAGCCGTGCTGCAAGTTCACCTACCTGACCATGACGGGGGAGGAGGTGGAGCTTTGTCCCAGGGGCAGGCACATTCCCGTGGGGTGAGCAAAGGCGTTCTCGGTGGGATGTTGCGCTGGGTTATGTGCAAAAGAAGCACCTCTGGAACAGTTTTCCAAGCACCAGGCCCTCCAGAGGTGCTTTTGTAACAAGCTGGAGGCTGGAATGGTCTGGGAAAGCTTTGCATTCACTGGCAGGAACTTGGAACCTGTAGCACTGCCTGCCGCTGGGCAGAAACGGAGCGCTGAGGAGCACTGCTCAGCTGCGTGCTGGCTTCAGTAAACACCTGCAGCCTGAGAAACGGGAGAGAGGAGGAAGCTGAGGGAAGGGGAATTAAACTGGGAAGGACCGGAATGCAAATAGCTTAACACGCACTCTCGATTATTCCAACGCGGAATGTCCCTGTGAGGGTTTGGGGTAGGACAAGGGTTCTTCAACACAGTCCTTTCTTGTCCTGCGTCTCTGCCCTCGCAGGTGGGAAAACAAGGATGTGTACGCAACAGCCATCCGGAGCTTGAGGATGCGCGAGCTGCAGACCCCGGAGTGCATGACGGCGGTGCGCGCTGGGCTCGGGTCCATCATCCCCCTGCAGCTGCTGACCACGCTGACGCCCCTGGAGATGGAGCTGAGGACATGTGGGCTTCCGTACATCAACCTCGAGTTTCTCAAGGTGTGAGGAACGGCGGCTTCTTCGGCAAAACGCCCGGCGCGTAGAGGGGACGGAACCCTCCCGCGTGGAAGGTCTCGGGGGAGAATCTTCCTCTGGCGATGCAGCCGGCATGGTCCGTGTGGAACACCGGCCTGTGCCAGGGATGCCCCTTTGCCCCAGGGAAGTTTAAGACTTCACTGGATTCAGGAAACAGTAAGAGTGGGGCTTGTTCCAGAGAGGAATAATGAATTTAGGTTTTAACACACAACTTTAAACCCATCTGCGTTTTATTGAGCTCTATTCAGGGTTCGTGCTCGAGGTGAGGGCTGGGAGAGCCACTGCCCATCCCCTGAATGGCAAATAGTTTCTGAAAATCTCAAATGAATCCGTAACGGACGGCTTGTGGTCCTAACTACTTCCGTTTCGTTACCATGAGCACCGTGCCGTGGAAATAACTGTTCTCCCGTGTCGGAAGTTGTGGAATATCCTCAGCCACGGACGTTGGCGTTGCTTTGCGTTTTCCGTCAACAGCAGCGACGCTGAACTGCCCGCGCCCTGCGAATAGAGCAGATAGCGAGGCACGCTCGCGCGCCGCGGGGAGACGCGCCAAGACGAGCCTGGTGCGGAATCTGATGGGCCAGAAAGATACAAAACCCTCTGCCGTGGCTGAATTTCCCAAGGATTTTGAAAAGGCGGGAGAGCGTGGGGGGAGCTGTGTGGTTACGGTCACCTTCTGTCCTCTTCAGGCGAAAGGGGGGAAGGTGTACGGAGGGGACGAACGTAGCGGTGGACGTCTCGCTTTCTTCTCTCGTAGGCACACACCATGTACCAGGTGGGCTTGATGGAAACGGATCAGCACATTGAGTTTTTCTGGAGCGCGCTGGAGATGTTCACTCAGGAGGAGCTCTGCAAGTTCATCAAGTTCGCCTGTAACCAGGAGCGGATCCCCTTCACCTGCCCGTGCAAAGACGGAGGCCCCGATACGGCCCACGTCCCGCCGTACCCCATGAAAATAGCCCCCCCCGACGGAGCCGCAGGTGAGTCTGCCCTCTGCCCCCTAAGCAGAGCGCGTCCGTTCTGGGGGTTTCGGCTGCGCTTTGGAACGCACGAAGAACAGGGAGGTGGGTAGTTACGGCTGGAAGCAAGGAGAGAGCGAAGCTGGGTTTAGAGGCGTTACATAGTTCAGCCATTGCCCCCCCGGGACAGCAAGAGACTTGTCCGACCCTTGTCTCGCGCGCTTTCAGAGCGATTGGGCTGTCGGGAACACGGTGGCCTCGGAGAAAAGCCCCAAAGGTTGAAGGGAGACGTTACGGGCAGGAGCTTCATTCGAGGGGTGCGGGGGTGGGATGCTCTTGGTGCTGTAGGAGGTGAAAAGCAGCCGCTGCCTTCGGAGCCTTCCCAGCACTTCTTCTCCGCAGGTTCTCCAGACTCCCGGTACATCCGTGTTGAAACGTGCATGTTCATGATCAAACTCCCCCAGTACTCCTCGCTGGACATAATGCTGGAAAAGCTCCGATACGCCATCCACTACCGGGAGGATCCGCTCAGCGGCTGAGCGGGAGAAGGGGGTGGCTGGAGGTGACTCTCTGGGTGGTTTCGTGGCTCTGCTAACGTTGGAAACCCTCCGCGTCGCATCGAGATACCTCCCGTAACACTGGGTGACGAGCGGAGGTTAATTTATTTTCCGAACTTTTGTTCCTGTTACAGTAATTACTGGAAGACTTACATTTTGTATTTGTAGACTTTGTGGTGGACTGGTTATTTTGCTGCCTTGTTTGTGGAATATTTGTAGGATAGTTTAGTAAAGACCAGTTTGTGTATAATTTAATTTTGAAAAACCTTTAGACATGTACATTTCTAATTTTGTAATTGGGAGCGATACTACCCACGCAAACAACAGCAGCGAGGGCGCTCGGAGCTCGGGAGCGCTCCGAGCTGAAGGCTCCTGGGTCGCTCTCCCCTGCAACATTTTTGAGTACAGAAACGGGAAGAATGGGGTGTGAGGAGGGAATCGCCTGCAGGGACAGAGCACGGTGCCTCTTCCGTTGCAGGCAGAGATCGTGCAGAATTTCTAGCACTTGCTTGAGTTGTAGAGCAGAAAATACGCTGCCAAACTGCATGTTTACGTCACCGCTGTTTCCTTGTAACTTTTGAAACTCTAAGCAAGCAGGAGGGTGGCTGCCACAGCTCACTTGGGGTTTCAGCTGGACACTGGATTAGGAAGATTTAGAATTGGAAGAACAGTGAAAGGGCTGTAATTCAGTCGGGTTCCTGCCCTGGATGTTCTTGGATGCCCGCATCGCTCGGTAGCGACATCGTCTGCTGTAATTACCCCGAGCAGCCAGACAACAGCTTCTCGCCATGGTGCGAGGTACCACGGTTCAAGCTGCTGGTCTGCGACTTCATCCCGTTCCTGAACAAGCTTTGAGAGTAACCGGTGTGCGGTTAAACACCCGAAATCCTCTTTTTGTACTCGGAAATGACCTTTGATCTAAGAGCAAATTATCCTAGAAATGTGACACCGGGAGGAGGAGGAGGTGGTGGAAGGCACGGAGTCACGTGTTGAAGATGAAGCTCCTGTTTTCCGTGGAAGGACGGCAGCGGGCTACGGAGCGAGAACAGCTCTCCAAGTATGCTGAGGAGCGTGCTCTGGGGGGGTTTCCAAGCACATCAACACCCGGTCTTCCTTTCACTCCTACAAAAGCGGTGGCTCGCTCGCCGGGAACGCGGATCGCCTGCCTGCTGACGGGACAGAGACTACCCTGCCGTCACCGTCGACACGGGATGTGCCGGTACCCAGCCACCGGCTCTCGTTTTCCTTCCGCCGCGCTTAGCGCCCCTCAGCCACGCGAAAGCTCCGCGATGGTGCACAACTACTTTAAGGTCGGTGTTGTCTGTCGCTTCACGACGCTGTCGTGGCTCGTCAGTGGGAAGGGAAAAAGCTGTATCTATTGTATATTCTTGTGAATATTGGGAATGAGGAGTGTGTGGGACTTGGAAGATGAGATGAAAAGCCTAAACAAGTGTGTATATTCTTGTTCTTCTGTGAGCGAATGGCAAGGTGTGTGTGCTACAGTTGTCGCGATAGGTGTTGGCCTATGGAGTCTCCACATCCCGTGTTAGGAAAGCCGTGTGACCCTTCTCTTGCATATTGCCCTCGCACGGGGACAGACACGTAGGAAGCATATTTACTCTTGAATCTTGTCCCTTTCCTGGTAGAAGCATTTATGTAGCTGAGAAACCCCTCGGAATGAGAGCAAACACACCTGCGAGCTTACGGAGACCAGGGGGGGATCCCAAGCCTGGAGCCGGTTTATTCCCGCCCGGGCTGTGTGTTCCCGAGCAGGCGCTGCACGGATCCATGAAGGATGCAGAACCGCCGTTGTGGGTGAGGACCCGTTTGGGGTTTCTTCCTGGCGATGGGATGGTGGGTTCAGATTGGGTTGAAATCCCCCGTTTTGGGCCCATGACGCTTTGGGCGGGCTTGCAGCGCTGTCACGTACCTCGCTCGCAGGGGTTCGGGGGCTCAAGGCTGCGATTCCAGCAGGGAGCTGAACTGCTGCTAACGTCCGTCCTCTCCTGCCAGCGAGCACGTCCGAGCGGCACGTATCCGCGTCTCGGCCCCGAGAAGGGTGCTGTAACGTTACTTGATACCTATTTATTACAGTTAATTATTTATGATTACAAATAACAAACTTCCCGGCAGTGCTGTTTACACCTTGCGGTGTAAACGAAGCTTCTTACACAGGAAAGAGGTCGCACCCATCACTAACCCTCACCGACTCTGGGGTTTGTGACGAACAGCGTGAGCCCGGCAGGAGAAGGAGCTGTGGTAGGGTTTTGGGCTTTGTTTGGTTCTTACGTTACTGGGAAGGAAGCGCTGCAGTGCCTCGACTGCAGCTCCAATGGCCTTTTAATTAAAGCTTTTCTAACCATCATTACTTCCTCGTGCTTTAAATGAACTTGACATTGTCTGTACTAGGCTTGTTCGTCAAAGCAAAGATTGGGTTGTGACTTATTTTCTTCCTTTTTTAAAGATATGTATTCATGCAGAATGTAAAATTATACTAAACAATGGCAGAACTCTGGAGCTGGTATTAGTTCTAGCTTGGTGTGTGTCCACCTTGGTACCGTACACAGCATTAACCTGTTAAGTGCTCTTGGCCATACCGTGTACACCCGCATAAAGGAGATTCTTAACATCCCTTAGACGTACTGTGTCCTTATTTGGGGCTGGAAGTAGCCGGAAGAAACGGTTCCTCCGCTGCTGAAGGCAGGGGATTAGAACTGCTACAAATTAAGCTGCAGTTTGTCTGCTTTTAAATCCCACTTCTATGGGTTAACACACTGAAATTTGCGTTTACTGGGAAGAAAACGTGTGTGTACGACAGGGGAAGCGTAGCGCCATCGCTGCTGATACTCCTCTGCCTGCGTTACTCCTCAGCCCAGCAATCAGTGACTTCTCACGCTAACGAGCGAGGCATCCTCTTAACCCTCACGCCCAGGGGCGCTGGCTTTGCCTCCCGCGTCCTGCCACAGCCGTTCTCCCCAGAAAAGCTAGCGCAAGGCTGGTTCCCACCTGTTTTTAAAGGCCTTTCTTCTGCTTTTCTTGTATAAATAAACACATTTGGTGGAAGCATCCCTAAAATGTCGTTATTTTAGAACGATCCCTTTGGCCTTCGTTAGTTGTCTTCTGCGGCTTGTGTGACCGTGCTGGAGCCGAGGCCTCGCGCAGCGCAGCCCTGCCCAGGACGGGGGCTGGCTCGGTGTCCCGGCGGATGCCATCTGCTCTCCCCTCATCGGGCTGATGCCCACAGCCCTTGCAGAGGCCGGCCGACTCCTGCGCCTGCTGAGCCGCCGCAGCAGGGACGCCAACAGGGCTCGGAAGGCAAACTAGCAACGGCCCACAGCCGGTGATAACAAAGCCCGCTCCCCGTGCTTCAGACTGGCCATCGCCGGGTGTGGGGTGATACACTCGCCCTCAGGTAACCTCTGTGCTCCCCCAGCGCCTCGGGTAAGGGATTGTTACTGCGCGATGCTTTGGGACAGGGTTAGAGAAATTTTATTGCAGGCAATTTAAAAAGCACGGATTAATACAGCATTAAAAAGCTTTTAGGAGACAGCTGTGGGCTCAGCGCTTATCCCCCGACACTGGTAATCCCCTCCCCAGCATCCTCCTGGCTGTGAGCGCACCCACGTCTTTCGCCTGCTGTTGCTGCCTTCGGGATGAGGGAGGGGCTCGAGAGCAGCGGGACACGGGCGTGAGGGGCGTCGGGCTGTCAAAAACCCCCTTTTGCTGGGTGTCACAGGGAACGGAACCGTGACCCAGGTGGTTCCCAAGGCAGAAGTGTATTTGCTGTCGTGGGACACTGCTAGCAGAGCTCATGGGAGTAAAAACCTGTACTCCACACTCTCACAAATTAAAAATACATACAGATATATATATAAAATAACTGCCTATAAAAATTTAAATTCACAAAGTCTTCAGTGACACAGTGATGCAGGAATCTACTTGCACTCAGATAAACAAGTAGAGTGCGAAACGTGTTGTTTCTAAGTGGTGGGTCCCTTCCCTGGGTAGCGGGATGCTGGGCTCCGGGCTTTGGCCTAAAGGGAAGCGAGGGGAAAAAAGTGAAACTGCCGCTTTCCAGGTGCAACAAGCGACCACCACCAGCCTCCCTGGAGCAGGAGGGGCTGTAAAACAAGCTCGGGGTGCTGGCAGAGCCGAGGCACAGCGAGGCGGGGGTGGCTCACGCAGGCACCAAGTGGAGGGGTGACAGCCAGGAGGCCAAGGGGAGGTGTGCACCCCCCGCCCTGAGGCACCCCCTGCCTTACCTCTCTGCTCCTGCGCCCCAAGCCCACGGGCCTTCCTCCTCCTCCTCCTCCTCCGCCACCGGTGCTGTAGGACAGAGACACTCTCAGAGGAAGCCAGGCTACTGCCTGCGCTGCTCCTCAGTGAAGCCAGGTCCCTCGCGGCAGGGGGACGCTGGCAGCTCGGGGAAGAAGCCCTTCCTACTTCTCCCAAACCCGGACCCGGCCGTTTTTGAGCAGAAGAACCGCACCCGACTGAACCGCCTTGAGGCACTTCAGTCACACGGGCTGCACGGCCGGGGGAGCCCAAGCAGCGACGCAGGGTAGCGGTCACGCAGGCGGAGTTAAGCAGCAAAGGAAGTGATGAGCCGTGAAGGCAGTGCGCAAAAATTGTTGGATTTCATTTTTGGTTTATGCACGTTTGAGTTTTGAGGGAGCAAAAGAGAAAAGCTGAGAGCTACAACGGACAGACAGCAAGGCCTTATCCTCCCATTTTGTCCATTCCACCCCGATATAAAAGCCTAAGGTCGCTGTTTGACACCCAGGTAAGCACAAGCCAAACGGGGCTGAGTGAAACCCTTTCGGCCCCCGGCGCAAACGCGGGAGCCCAGACGAGCACCATCGAGAAGCCGGGCGGAGGGCTGGGGTGGGTTTGTCGTGCGGCTGCACAGCAGAACTTGCTCAACGGTGCCGCTGGCCCCCTCTGCCTTAGAGCAAGCCCAGCCTGGCTGCCTGGGAGGGGGGAGGAAGGCGTTACCTTGGCTGGGTTGGAGAAGTCCTCGAGGAGCTGGAGGTGAAGGCTTCGGAATGAAAGCTCCGAGCGGGTCTGGCCCGTGGCATTGTCCCACCCACGGATTCACTTGCGCCTCTGTTCTTTGGTCTTCCCTCGCTGCCAGCCACCTTCCGGGGCTTCCCTCTGGAGTCGGGAGCATCGCTAGCTCTCGCTGAAGAGGACAACGGTGCGCTGCTGGCGTTTGCTGTGTTACTCGGTGACCTGGTCCCTCGTGCAGGATAGCTGAGCCTCTGCTGCCCAAAGCCGCCTACGGACCGAGGCGAAACATCTCCTGCGAGGACACGGATACAGCGCTTAGTAGGAACAGTAAATGCAGCATGAGACGTCGGAGACCACCCAGGTGACAAAACTAGACCTTATTTCCATTCCAGCAGCATACAGCTTCATAACCAAGATCTCTGAGGATTCCAAGCTTTAGTGATTTAACAGTTCTTGCCCAAGACCAGACCAATGGTAGGGGACGTAAGGTTTTTCAGTTTTGGAGACAGAACAGGGTAACAGCATCTATTCAGCTCGGAACATGCACAGTGTTCCTGCAACTGTGAGAGAGGAGTGCGTGTATGTCTGTGTTTTGCCCACACCTTGATGCCTGATCCGTCTCTGAGCCGGCGCTGGTGCTTCCTTTCTCCCTCTCTTGTCCTGAGGAGACAGCAGCTGCCGGGGTGGAAAGCTGGCTGCCGGGCTGGCCGGGCGCAGATCACAATGGTGCTAAAGCAAGACAGAAATTTTGGCGTTTAGATGACAGCTTGTTCAGACTTTCTCCTGTAAAAACACTGCAGAGCATCACCCCTCAGAAATTTTTTGGTAGGCCTGCTCCTGTGCCTGTAAGATTTAGAACATCCAGCCCTCCCGGCCTCCTCTGCCCTCCCGGGCTGTCTCCCATGGGACTCTGTCAACCAGGCCCCTAAAGAGGCCAGAGTCAGCCCTCCAGCAGCCCAGGGTGGCACTTCTGCTGGCCCCCTTCTTACTTCTCCCAGAATCACACTGATGTATGTATATGATAATCCTGATTATCACACACAAACCTAGCCAAAACTACTAGGAGCTTGTAGATAAAGCAGTCTTTGCATTCTGCATCTCCAGAACGGTTACAGGGTGTGGGGGAAAAAAAAAAGGTCTTCCAACAGCCAACTGTAATAGGAAGCGGATGGGACTTCTCCTCAGCAATCAAGCACTACATTTAGCAAATGATAACTGTGATATTTTACCACATCTCCTTCTATTAATACTGAATTCACTATCACCAAGGAGAGGAAAGGCCTCGAAAAACAGACAGACAAAATACAGCTTCACCAGTGTATTCGTTAGGACTGTAAGAACTGTTAACTTCCCCATTTCAGCTGTGAAACAGAAAGAGAGCAAGCTCAGCCTTTTCACAACTCGTCTGTAACAGCAGCAAATTCCAGAGGACCGTCTCTTCCACAAGCACCCCATCCCCCAAATCTGCTCTTCAGGTGTGCAGAAGCATGGAAGCCCTAAGTGGTGTGGTTGTGTGTGTCCAGCCTTCGTGAGAGCAGGAACAGCTCCAGCAGTGCCAAGAGCTGGTGTTCCTTCGGCATCAGAGGTATCAGAGAGCAACATACTGAAGAATTGCAATAAACTAGCATAAGCTCTCTGCAGCACCCAGGACTTCATAAACCCACCACTTCTCTCTGGCTGAGCTTCCCATACACTCACGCTCTCACCCCTTCCCACTCCCCTTACATCCACCCTCTGAGAATTCCTCCATCCGGGATCTGCCGTCTGTTGTCTACTTCCTCTCTTCCTGCACAGCTCAGACACTCGTGCTCCTCTCCCACCTTAGCTGGGATTCACGCATCTTGTTTCAACACAACTTTTACATACAAGTCAAACATTTATATTGTGCAATTTCAGGACCTTTTCTTTAGTTTTCATTATACGAGCTTTCAAAATAACTGTTATTTTTCAAGAGGAGCTTCCGCATACCATAACATTTTAGGTGGGACCCAAGAGGCTTTGTTTAGGAAGATGTGACGCAGGGGACAGTTACGTGACTTCCTGAAACGTGCCTCAAGAGCTGGCAGGACTGGGTGTAGTTCTCAAACAAGTGGATGTCATACAACAAGCCAAGTTCTG
>NW_010227884.1:4684-5401 GCF_000690775.1 Eurypyga helias | reverse complement strand
CTGATTGTGAAAGAGTGTCTCCTCTTCTAGTTGGATGCCACAAAATTCACAGGGAATCATGATGTTTCCTTCTTCCTGGATAGCTTGGGGCTGGGATGAAGAGAGAGACCTACGGCTTTTGGACCCAGGACCACGCAGACCACAATATTCTTGTGGTTTTGGAGAACTCCTTTTACTGAACGAGGCAAAGGCACTTGCTGGGTTACAACCTGTCTGTTATGCAAGAAACATGGAAAAAATCAGCTCTCCTGTTGAGCACGGACGGACTTTAAAAACCATGCTTTGCACAGACCGAATGGCTCGAGTTCTCACAGTATCACTGAGTGCAGACCGCACCCTTGTTCAGGCACGGCAGCAGAGGAAGGTCTTTACTGCAATCCCCTAGACACAAGAAAGTACTAAACCTGGTGAAGGATCAGATCTTCGGCAGGGTAGAGCTCCTCACAAAATTCACATGGCAGCATGACGATCTTGTCATCTGCAAAGTAAGGAATGGTTATATCCTCTACCGACGAAAAGTCTGCTGCAGCTGAATCAGCTTATCTCCAAAATTCCTAAGCAAGAGAGTCCTGTTCTGTGCCACAGGACAGCCACCACAGCAAATGCCAAGGAAGCAGTTACTCGAGTCCCACTTGCTGAACTTCACATCACCCAGACTGAGGACAATGTTTTGGGGTCAAGGATATAACGAATGGTCTGGTAAAAAAGCCTACTACC
>NW_010227884.1:0-4663 GCF_000690775.1 Eurypyga helias | reverse complement strand
CCTGCTTTCAAAATAAGCTGGCACTTCAGGTCTCCCCCAGATCCTCCCTTCCTATCGTGTTTATTGCAACACGAACGCTGTCACCCACTCAGCTGTTACAAAGCTCTCGCTGCACACCACGGTCAGCAATTCACTCCAGTTTTTATTCCTTCTGCCCTTGCTGTCTTGCTTTACTAATACGCCTTCCAAAGAAACTGTTTTAAACACTAATATTGCTAAGTTTTGAGGAAGCAGAAGATAAAATTTAAGGAAGGAAGGAAGAATGGTACTCATGGAGGGCAATCTGTGTATTAATTATCAAAAAATTATTTAAAGGGAGTCTCAAAGACACTTATTTTGACATTTTAAAATACCTAAATAATCTTTGACATTCCCAGGCCAAGAATCCTGTCTTTCCTTCTCCATTCTCTCAAACTTTAAGGGAAAAAAACCAAACCAAACCAACCAACACAACAGCATTCACACTTACTTTTTATGTGGTTTGACGTGCGAAAAGACACTGCAGAGTCACAGGAGAAGGCACTGGAGTTGTCTGTTTCATTACGACAGGCCGGTGGCACAGACCCTTTGCTGTAGTAGTCCTCCCAGAAGTCACGGGGAATTTCAGCTGCAGCATTATCATGAGGATTACTCTCATCTTGTAGGCTAAGAGCCAGCACGTAGTCTAAATCAGCATTCCACTCTTCACAAAGTGGAGAATGAGTGCTCCCGTTTCTCTCCAACCACTCCAGTTCATCCTCTTCAAAAGACAAATATCATAAATTTGAGAGTGTTAAATCTGCAGGTTCCCTGCTGTGCATCAGGCTAGCTCAGCCCCGAGGGTTTCACACGTGCACATGTGGACAAGGTCAGCCTTTCAAAGACTAGAAGGACCTCTCTATCAAACTCAGGAAGAAGAAAAACAGTCATCCTATTTTTGTTTGTAACAAGCCAAAAAGAGAAAAAGAAGAAAGTCATTCCTCTTACTCCAAAAACTTGAACTTAAGCTGCTTGGGAGCTTTACGAAGTCACTGAGGAACCTTCTCTAACCTACACTGTGAACAAAGTCCAGTCAAGATACTGCAGTTTTGTCCCTTTTACAAGGCTACAGGACTTCAGCTTTGTTTCTCCAGTATATCAATGGGAAAACAAATTCCTTTTAATGGCAGCCCGCAGCATAAAGCTGAGCAGAGATCCAGCCTAGGGCTCATGGAAAGGTTATGTTTTCAGTATGACCCCTTGCACATGGAGGCAAGAGACTGGAGGTTTAGGAAAGAGCAGAGACACTGATAGCAGCATCAGCTGTGTCCAAACGGGATGTTACTGCCGAAATGTGCAGCGCTGCAAGTGTGAACCCACATCCAAATCTTACCTACGCTCCTACGGGAAGTAACAAGGAGTGCAGCTGCAGAACAAAACTGGAAGAATTTGCAGTAAGAAAACCGCCACTTTCATTTTTAAGCTAGACACTTTGAGACAAAAGAACAGGCAGAGGACTGGGCTTTCACACCTCCACAGTCCTCTGTTTAGCTGGCTTAGACCTCTGCAGTTCCATTCCCCGGGAAAGCAGTCCCACTCCCATTGCCTCTGGAGCTTTCGGTGTTTTCACAGAAAGCAATTACAGAACCTTCGACTTGGATCAGCTGCCAAATGTCAAATTAGAGGCCAATTATTACTCTTTTCTACACCTTACCTTGCTTTTGATTTCTTCGTACTGCTGAAGCATTTCTTCTGCTCATGTCCTTAAGTGTTTTGCCTCCTAAGCAGCCGCTATAAATCTGCTTTTCTAGCACCCTGGGCATTCTCCACAAGGGCCCAGCACAGTTACCTGATCTTAGCCGGTTCCTAATGTCTCGCAGGGCACGCAAATCCGCATCCTCATCCTCAAAGCAATGCACTGTTCTGCTGCCTCTTGCTTGTTTCACCTCTTGCCCACAGACTCGAGGATGCTCCTTCAGATCTTTCACCAGAACGTTCCGACCGCACACGCCACAGGTCTCAGTCCTAGCTCCGCAGTAGATTTCATGGTCCTCGAGCTTGCTGAAAGCGAGCTGTATGCCGCAGTACTGGCAGACGGCAGGACGCAGCGGGCACTCCGACGCCTGGAAGAAGAGAGAGGGATTATTCTTGGCATACGTAAGACTTGGGCAAAGGGGGAGGGAGGTTCTCAGTTTGGTAAGAGTCAAGTGGTCTATTGCTTCTTTAGCCAGATCCAAAGCTGCACCAAAGAATAGCCTGGAATAAGATTCCCTGTGAGAAATGCAAGAACAACATGTTGTAGAACCTGTGTAGTCATAAACATGCCAGATGAAGCTCTCCAAATACTCAGAACATGCTTTTTAAACCTGTAACGCTCAGGCAGCAGATTCACATGGTGCTTTTTGAAGTTAGCTTTTCCACACGCTCTTGACATCCAGCACTAATCAATTTCATCGAGAACAGCTAAAAACGTGTTAGTGTGTGTTACATGAGGGAGCAGATTTACAGCACGTTCACTATTCAACAAGAACTGCGCATGTTCTTTACCCTACACTGAATGACAGGTAAGCTGCCTTTACGAAGGGGTTAATCAGAGATGAAAATACATGTTATAATTGCAGATGCTACAATAATACACCATCACTTGCTTTATAAACACAACTAAAAGCACTACACGAAAACGTGCAAGACAAACTACTTCCAGGTTTTGAACTGGACAGATCCTCAAAGAAAATCCTCTTTTCCTCACCGATAAGCAGACTTGCGTGGCACTGCCAGAGCTGTCTATGAATGAGCCCATAGGAAGGGAAGGTACTGACATTTTTAATGAGTCTGCCTGCGACAGTGGCCAGCTGGATTCAGAAACTCCCAAAATCCCGCTGTGTCCCATTTGAGTTCATTTTACAAGCTGTTTTAAAGGTCTGTTGGACACAATGAGCTATTAAAACTCACATAACGACTGCAGCAGTCAGAAGTGCATGTTAATGAAAAAAGTCAAGTTAATCATATTCTGCACTTTGGAAATAGCTCATCATTTTTCATCTTAATCACTAATAAGGCAAAATCACCAATTATCCAGATACCCCTTTGGTATGAAGGCTTGAGCAGGCTCTACCACTTCAGGGCAGTTTCCAACCACCTTCTCTCAGAAGGTGTGAATTTAGAAAGCATGGTTCAATAAAAAGGATGCATAAATCCCAGGTTGGAATCCAGGCCTAGGCTGAAGGCTCTAGAGTCAGCGCTTGGAAATACACAGAGGATCTTCCAAGTGCCTAATAATATAAAGTCCACCAACCTCATGATCCGTCAAGAGACATTTTTCTATCTTCATCCTACACTTGCAGGTGACCTATGAGAAACAGACCACGTTAGATTAATCGCCACAGAAGTCAGAAATTTTAGAGGAGAAATTTGTTTCTCACCTGCACATGTTCAGACTCAATGTGGTTCTTCATTTCAGACTTTGGGATTAATTCACTGCAGTAGCGGCATACTTCAATATTTCTGCTACAGTGGATTTCGTGCACTATGAAGTTAGCAACAGGAATATCCTTTTTGCTGTGAGAAAGTCATAGAGGTTACTCTTTAGAAAATGCACTGACAGCAATTTTAAGCAGTTTTTAATTTAAAAAAATCCTAAAAAAGCTTTCTATGAATTCACAGTTTAGAGAACTGAGTAATTAAAGAGAAAGACAATCCCAAGCAGGCCTCCACGTTCCTTTATAGTTGAGATATTAACACAGGTAGCATGCAAAAGTCACACACTCACTGCATTTTGAAGATACTCATTCTCCTATCATGTGGAGGATGCAAGGATTACAAACACAAAAGGTGCAAAAGAAACTGAGGCAGCAGGAGCTTAGTCCTTATTCCTGCCTCAAGTGGGTAGCATCATTTCCAGGTGGACCTTCCATTCTACTCTTGCACACAAGAAATCAGCCCTCAAAACACCAACATTGACCTGTTGTGCTTTCCATGTCACGAAGGACAAACACTACAGCTGTTCACTTTTCTCCCTTGCCAGTTCCCAAGCAGCCAGCAGCGTGGCAAAGCAAGGAAGTCCAACAGCAGTGTCTAAGCTGCACATACCCACTGCTCACAAACTAACCAGGCTGATGTTGCAAGAAACTGTTTAGATCCCGATGTCTCTTTGAGGGGAGAAAAAAAAAAAAAAAAAGTCAATTTCTTCAGTTGTTTGTATTTGAAACGCAACTTCCGAGATTACGTCACCATCAGTAAATGCAACACTGGAGCGTCTGAAGAAAGAGAACTGTTGCCAGAGGGAAACAATATGTGCCCATTTATTCTATTTTTACATCTCTGCTTCTGAGCCACGTAGCTGGTACAGAAAAACTTGGAATCACGTACTTTGTGTGTATCTCACTGCAAATCGAGCCTTTATTTCGATTTGAATACTCTGGGTACTATCTACCTGCATGTTAAGCCAGAAACTTGAATCATAGAATCACTAGGTTGGAAAAGACCTTAGAGATCATCCAGTCCAACCAGTTTACGTTGAGTAAACGTTGGGAAAATCATAGCAATACTTGATAAGGCAGAACTAAACCCCAAACATTTTTAACAAGATGTTCGTTGCTAATTTCCACCTCGCAGCACGGCACCGCACCCGAGGGAACACATCCTGCTCACCGAGCTCAGCGCTGCGCTCGGCTGCCCGCCCGCCCCCGCCGCCGGTCTCGTTGCT
>NW_010227883.1:0-13686 GCF_000690775.1 Eurypyga helias | reverse complement strand
TGAGGAAGGCCTCGGCTCTGGAGTACAAAATACAGCGGAGAGCGCTGCGGAAGGAGGACTTTATTAACTACATTCAGGTAGGCTTTACCGCCTGGCAGAGCGCTCGCTGTAGGCCCAGCTGGGTTGGAAGTGGGTTTGTGGTTACCCGGGTGCCATCCGGGCAGCTGCTTGAGGCTGCCCCTCACCCGGCCGAGGTGTTCGCTACGTGCTTTACGGGCCCGCAGGCTTTAGTAAGGCACACCGGCGCGTGACCGTAGCCGGGAGTTGGTGCCTGAGTTTGGGACGACTCTTCTTGTTGCAGCTTTTTCCTATAGTTTCTTCTCTCTCCAGTGATGCAGAGACCCCAGCTCTCTGATGTGCTGTCCAAATTGTAGTTTAATATTTTTGTGGTGTTAGGAGTTTGGCTCGTGCATTGCAATTCTAGGAACGTGTGGGGGGCTGACAGCTCAAGTCTCAAATACCATGTATGATATGAATGGTCAAGCTTACTTTCAGTCAGCCTTAGAAGCGTAGTGATCTGGCCGAAAAAATGTTGTGTATGTTTTCCTGGGTGTAATTTTTAGTCTCCCCCTGATAAGCTATGAAAAAATTTGATCTGCATTTTTTCCTTACTGTTATGTGGCCTTTCATTTGCTTTTAAATGTGTTTTTCTTCCCATTCTAGTATGAAATTAATCTGCTGGAACTGATCAAGAAAAGAAGAGCAGTAAGTTTGTCAGTTATTTAGTGCAAAATACTTTATGCCAAATTTTACGTTGCAATAAAACTAGTACTTTTCCCCCTCCTAGCGCATTGGATATTCTTTTAAGAAGGATGAAATTGAGAACTCTATTCTGCATAGAGTCCATGGCCTCTTCAACCGTGCTACGGGAAAATGGAAAGTAAGTTTGTTTGTACTGATAGGATGAAAAATGCCCTTTTGGGACGTAAAAATTATCTGGCTATCACTGCCACCAAATATGTGCAATAATGCAGAAGAGCGTATAGGAAAATTTAAGTGGACAGTTAGCAGTAGCCTAGAAATAGGACATTCATTAGATAATATTGCTTTTGTACAAAAACCATGTATGTCCTTTCAGAATTGTTGGTCTTCAGCTAAATTGAGACAGTATTGCAGTGTGAGTTTGGTCTTTCTGCTTGCAAGGACTAGAAGCAGAATGAAAAGAACCTTCAGCTGCTTTAGGAAAAGATTGTCTTGATACATTTAATGGCCAAGCATCAGTGAGGTGCCTAAGAAACCATAACAGTGAGTCCTCTGCGTTCAGGGTAACACAGATTTGATTGCAGAGGCTACAAGAGTGTGTTTTGAGATGGGAGGGTGGTTTTTCTTCAGAAGTCTTGCAGGAATTTGAAGATCTGAGGTGGAGGGAATTTGAGATTCAAAATCCCTTCTCTCTGCATGCCAAATCACTGTACTGAGTGCATATTGTTTGTTCATCAGCGTACGAGTGATTTTGTGCTTGCCTTGTTGTAAGGTTGATTCTCTCTCTCTTGCGCTTCCGACAGGAAGATGTCCAGCTTTGGCTGTCGCATGTTGCGTTCTGCAAGCAGTGGGTGAGTTTTCAAAATGCCAATCTGACCTGATTTGAGATACTGGCTTATTGTTTAATCAGGCATCTGGAACTTGAATGACAAGACAGGGGTACACGCTTTGCTGCCACATGCTGTACTACTGGAATAGTTTTAATGGTAGTATTGGAGCTGTCTGGGATTCTCACTGATGTATGTAAGTGTAGAGTTTGACTCAGAATGAATTAGTATGAGATGTGAAGCTTGCAGGCAGCAAAGGTGAGGATAATTGCCTTGAATCTGGAGTCCCGTTTGGTTTGGGAGAATCATAATCTTGGTTATACTTTCTCTGGAATGAATGGATCACCAGTCTGTGAAACGTGATTTTGTTTCAAACATTTTTTTTATAGTGGCTATGCTGGGAAGTGTAATTCTTGCAATTCTGTACTTTGTAAACTGACTTATGCAAATTTCATTAGAAGCATTCAGTCATTGTCCTTCCTGTACTGAAGAAGGTGACCTTGTCACGGTAATGCAACTGGCCAAGGACAAGGGCCATCTTCACCTCGGAGGTGGTCAGTGAGACTATGGGTTTGTGATGTAGGCAACACTTGTGTTAGCTGTGTAGCTCGAAAAGGTTTACGTATGCTAATTTAGCCTGGGAACTTTGAAAGCTTGTCAATATGGAACAAATGTGAGAAACTTCCTACTGAAGGTGAAGCAGCAGAGAAGTGTCTTTTCCAGTACAATTGCATTACAACTTGTAACTTTTTATAATGAAACTGGTGCTGGTGATTCAGTTTGGTACTGGAGTGGGTAAACCAAAACTCTTTCTTTTACAGAATGCAAAACATCAGCTTAGTAAGGTGTTTTCTTGCATGTTGGCCATTCATCCCAATAAACCAGGTAAATAAACCAATGTTAGGGGCTGCATAAATGAGTATAGATCGTACGGTGTTGATTTAAGTCCTTACAGATCTCAGTTCAAGCTATTGGGGTAAAAGTTCCTACTGTCTTTTCTTTGCCTTGTTGCTGCTTCAGAGAGAATGTCCCTGATGGGGATTGTGATGTGAGGCAGGAATCCCCATGGTCTGAATGACCCCAGGTCCGGGTAGGCTGTGGGGACTAGGGAAAGGTTTCAGAGGTGGAAGATGCTGAATACTCACGGCTGCTTTGTGGCTTTTGACAACGTTATTGTACATCACTGGATCTGTAGCTATACCAGATTAAACTTCCTGGATCTGCTTAGCTTTTAGTCCTTTAACTTGGTTTTACATGGGAGATAATCAGTTTTACTCCATTGCTGAGCTCATGGGATTATGTTGGGGTGGTACATCTGTGGTGGGCTGACCCTGGCTGCAGGAGGGCAGGTGCCCACCAAAGGTGCTTCATCACTCCCCTCCTCAGCTGGGCAGGGGAGAGAGTGGGTCGAGGTGAGGACAGGGAGGGATCACTCAGCAACTACTGTCACAGGCAAAACGGACATGACTTGGGGAAATTAGTTGAATTTGTTACCAGTCAAATCAGAATAGGATAATAAGAAAAAACCCCTAAATCTTAAACGCACCTTCCCCCACTGCTACTTTCTGGGCTTAACTTTACTCCTGATTTCCCTACCTCCTCCCCTCCAGCAGCACAGGGGGATGGGGAATAGGGATTGTGGTCAGTTCATCACATGTTCTCTCTGCCGCTCCTTCCTCGCCTCCCCCTCTGCCCTGCTCCAGCGTGGGGTCCCTGCCACAGCAGGCAGTCCTCCACAGATTTCTCCAACATGAGTCCTTCTCACAGGCTGCAGTTCTTCATGATCTGCTCTGGTGTGGGTCCCCCCCACGGGGTGCTGTACTTCAGGAGCAGCCCCCCGGGGTCACAAGTCCTGCCAGCAAACCTGCTCCAGCCTGGGCTCTCTCCATGGGGCCACAACTCCTGCCAGGAGCCTGCTCCAGCACAGGCTGCCCACAGGATCACAGCCTCCTTTTGGGCATCTTCCTGGTCTGGTGTGGGGTCCTCCCCGGGCTGCAGGTGGGTCTCTGCCCCACCATAACCCACCATGGCTGCAGGGCACAACCGGCCTCACCATGGGCTGCAGCGTGGACTGCCAGGGAACCTCTGCTCCAGCGCCTGGAGCACCTCCTGCCCCTCCTTCTCACTGACCTGGGTGTCTGCAGAGTTGTTTTTCTCACATTTCACTCTTCTCTCCACTGCTGTTTTCCATAGCAGTTTTTTTTCCCGCTCCTTAAACATGTGATCCTGGGGGCACTAGCACCACCATCGCTGATGGGCTTGGCCTTGGCCAGCGGTGGGTCCCTCCTAGAGCAGCTGGCATTGGCCCTGTCGGACAAAGGAGAAGCCTTCAGCAGCTTCTCACAGAAGCCACCCCTGTAGCCTCCCTGCTAGCAAAACTTTGTCATGCAAACCCAGTACAGCATAGAACAGAAACAACCTGTGCGTCCTGGAGAGTGGCTTCCAAATGGGTTCTCATCACCAGCTACTTGCTTTGCCTTAAAATTAATTTATTTGTATCATCTTTTGCAGCACTGTGGATTATGGCAGCAAAGTGGGAAATGGAGACACAGCTGTCATCAGAAAGTGCCAGGCACTTGTTCCTTCGTGCCTTGCGCTTCCATCCAGAGTGTCCAAAGCTTTATCAAGAAGTGAGTTCCTGGTTTTCTTCTACAACCAGTTATTTGATCAATCAGAGCAAATCAGGCCAGCATAATTCTTGGATCAGTCTAAGAAAACTGGAAAAAACTTGTTTCCCTGTGAGTGGGGAAATGTTGTCAAAAAGATTTCAATTTAAAAATAAGTACTTGTTACATTTTTCAGTTGTTTTGCAAATCCTGTATTTATGTATGTAAAGTGAGGTTTTTACACTTTTTACTGATAAATCTGTCAGAATTCCCTTCTCAAGTACTGCAAACTCTGCTAGGGCGAGCGCTCTGGATTAGATGTGACACCCCTCGCCTTGCAAGGGAACATGCTTTTCTTTGAGGGCAAGTTAAGGTTTAAAGAATGACTGGAAAGTGTTAATTTCTGAGTACATCTGTAGGGCAGACAGCGATGTGCACGAGTCTAAAAACCAAGGCTCTCGGACTGATGTCGGGTGTTGGCAAAGTCCTGATTTGTAGCTCCTCAGACAGAGCTTGTGTTACCACGTTTGTGAACTTCGATGTTTTATGACTTATCCCCACAGTCATGTCATTTCCTTTTCTCTCTCACAGTATTTCAGAATGGAGCTGATGCACGCTGAGAAACAGAGGAAGGAAAAGAAACATTTTGAACAAGCAAAGATGGACTTGGTGGGTCAGCTAAACTTAGGAAATACTGCCTGCTTACGTGTTGCACGTGTGAATGCATGGCTTCAAGGGATCTGTATTAATGGTTTGTTGAACAACAACGTACCAGGCAGGGACAGGCACAGGTTGCCCAGAGAAGCTGTGGATGCCCCATCCCTGGATGTCTTCAAGGCCAGGCTGGATGTGGCTCTGAGCAACCTGGTCTAGTGGAAGGTGTCCCTGCCCATGGTAGGGGGGTTGGAACTAGATGATCTTTAAGGTCCCTTCCCACCCTAACCATTCTGTGATTCTATAACGTAGAGAAAGCTTTTGTTCACGTCCTGTGCCTCCACTAAGCTTTAAAAGTGTTTGCTGATGCTCAGCTCAAAACTTCATACACTGATTTTTCCTTACCTTTGTAAAGTCTCTTGTTACATCCCCCGTTTGAAAGTTAATAGTAATTTCTGAAAGGAATAGGTAAACTTACTACCTTTTATTTCTTTATAGTTGACTTGTGCAAATAAGGTAAATACGAATTTAGGTGAAGAACATTAGTATCTTCTGATGTTTTTTGCATGTTTGCAAAAATGGTAGCTGAGAAAGGCAAACAATTTTTTTCAATTATTTTATGCTTGATATTGCAGGGGGAGTTCAATTATTCTGAAGAGATTCTGAATGGGGAAATGGCTCGCATAATCTACAGGGATGCTGCTCAGAAAATTAAAGGTGATTTAAGATTTCTTGTACTTACTCAGGAGGGAAATTGTCACCTTTAACTCTGCTCTGTAGTATGGAATACAGATAATAGATTTAGCTCCAGTATACACATTAAGCCATCTTCAAATACAACATTTCTTCAGCAGAACCTAGATAATGTCATAGTATAAATTAATAGTGCTGATAATAAAACAGGTTAGATTATTTTAAATTGACCAGGCTTGGTAAAATTCACCCATTTTATTAAGAGAATTGGGTAAAATAAATGCAAAGTAGTAGCAGATGTCTTTGAGACATCTATCCCTGTGATAGATAAGGATATTTTGGAAGACTATGGGCAAAATATAATAACAAATCTGAAAAGTAGTGGGGGTAAAGGACTTCAAAGGAAATTATAGAAGGAGTTGGCTTAATGTAAACTTCTGGAGAAATACTGGAATAAACAGGCACAGAAGTTTTTTGTAAGCACCTAAAAAGAAGGAGGTGAGAAATTGCTGATGGGGATTCACAATGGACTAGTTATGTCAAGTCCTGTCACTTGGCATTCCCAAAGATAAGCTGGGGAGGCACCAGATGGATGGATGTCATCCATGGAGGTATGCTGTGTGCAGCTTTGGAGAGGTCTGTCCCAAGTGTGGAGCCTTCGGTGTTTTCATGGCAGTCAAGTGAAAGGAGGTGCTGATCAAATTTGCAGGTGGAACCAAGCTGGAAGGCTCTGTAAGCATGTCTGGACAGGCCTAGTTGGTCACTGGAGTCTGGAATGTCCTACCTCTCACAGTCTCTTTGTAACTGCCTAACGTGAAATCATGAAGAACATGGTCAGGCAATGGACATCCTAACGTGTGGCTTATGTGGGTGGAACACTGAGCTTTACAGAAAAGAAAAGGGTGTCTGTCTAGACACTTAAATGTTACCTGTGCTTCACACAAGCTTGCAAAGATACGGAAATGTAAAGTGTACAGTGGATGTGATACTCCACTTGATAGCTTGTTTTTCCTCTTGAAATGTAGGTGTTGAGTTCCATCTGGCTGTGCTTTCGATTGCAAAGCTCTTTGATTTTACTCAAGATTTGCAAAAAGAAATTCTTGAGAGGTAAGGTGTGGTTTTGTGTTGGTGGGGTTTTTTTTGTTTGTTTTTTTAATACCTTTTCATAACTTCTGTAATCTATAGTGAGTTGACAGGCTGACAAATAAAGGCTGTTCCCCTAGGGAAGTAGAATATTAAGGTCTACGGGAAATCCTTTAAGAAAACAAAATGTGAGGCAAGCATGCTCTTCTGAAAATAATGCTTGTATCTAAGTTCAGAAGAGGCTTTGAGACGCTGCTAAGAAAGATTCAGATAAAATACAGGTGTCGCTGAATAATTCCTACATTTAGTTTCCATAAGTATACTGCAGAAACTCTGGATTTTCCCAGTGTACTTTGTGGTTCTTCTGCATCTTTAGCTTTTCCAGTTGTTCTTCTCTCAAAAGAAAGAGCACTCTCAAACTTCCTGTTTAGTTCATGCTATTACTGGAGAATATCCATATTAAATAAAAAACCCAAAATGGGTTAATATTTTTGTCTCCCTCCTGGGGAAAGGTAACGTGTTATCTCTGGCATTTGGTTACGCAGAAACCAAGTACACTTCTGTACCGACACAGCAGCCCTTCTGAACGTCCCTGCAGAAGAGTGACAGTGGCGGGGTGTTACAGACATGGTGTGTTTAGTTTGCAGACCAAGTATGCTGATGATCCTCTGACCTGGGACTACATGGCCCGTCGTGAGCTGGAGCTGGGGTCCTTGCAGGCCACAGAACACGCCACAAAACAGATGAAGGTATCTGAAATGGCCCAGAGAGAGGAACGGTGCTGTGCGGTCTTTGAAGAGGCTGTGAGAGCCGTCGCAACAGGTGAAGTGTTCTGCCTGCATTTTAAGGTTTTCCCTGGTACTTCAGTGTACTGCATGTTGTGAAAGTTCTGAAGTAGGTGTTGGCAGGCTCTACCATACCTAAGGGAAGGCAAGCAGCTTATAGATGCTACCTTTTGGGGATCTATTTTATGTGTTAGTCGGTTTGTTTTCCAATGCGTTTATGCTCTCGGAAGGAGCTGCTTAACTGGAAGTGCTTTTTGCTGCTTGTTTGCTTTTATTAATGTGATTTAACCAGTGAGAAGAATAGAAGCCCCCACGTGAATACACGTTTGGGAGTTGTAAATAGAGAGAATTTTCTAAATAAAGGAAACTTACAGAACTCGAGTATATTGCTGGTTAGCTGTGAGTAAGCAATGATTTGAGTTGCCAGTGGAGTAGATATCCAGCGTCAACACCTGGCATTGTCCTTACTCTGAAAGGAGGCTATCAAGGGGCTACCTGTGGAGTGGACTCAAACTTGCTGCTTATATAGCCTTTGAAGTCATAGAATCATAGAATGGTTTGGGTTGAAAGGGACCGTTAAAGGTCATGTAGTGCAACCCCCCTGCCATGAGCAGGGACACCTTCAACTGGATCAGGTTGCTCAGAGCCCCGTCCAACCTGGCCTTGAATGTTTCCAGGGAGGGGCATCTAACACCTCTCTGGGCAGCCTGTGCCAGTGCCTCTCCACCCTCATTGTAAGAATAATTTCTTCCTTATATCTAGTCTGAATCTGCCCTCTTTTAGTAAAAAAAACATTACACCTTGTCCTATTGCAACAGGCCCTGCTAAAAAGTCTGTCCCCATCTTTCTTAGAAGCCCCCTTTAAGTACTGAAAGGCTGCACTAAGGTTGCCCTGAAGCCTTCTTCAGGCTGAACAAGCCCAACTCTCTCAGCCTTTCCTCACAGGAGAGGTGCTTAGCCCCCTGATCATCTTTGTGGCCCTAGAGCCAGGTGAACGAAGAAGGATTTTCTCAGCTGCATGTGAGAGCCCTCTCCTGCAGGCCCATTGAAAACTACAGGCAAAGGGTGCACTGAACACTAATTGTGACAGCGTGCCCTGAAGCCTCAGCCGAACTAAGAGCTTGATGCTTTCTAAAAAGTTACTGTGTGCAGCTTATACTGGGAATCCATTTTTAAATGTTAATGTTATAAATGTCGGGCCTCTCACAATACAACATTTTAAAACAAAGTTGGCATTAACACTTAGTGCTTGGATTCTCTATGTTCCTTAAAGACAAATATTTCTGCTTACTCCTGTGATTCTGTAAACTGTGATATTATACCTCTGGTTTTGCAGAGGACATGTGGAAATGCTATATCGCTTTTTGCCTCGAGAGATATAACAGGAAAACCAACAGCCAAGAATTAAAGCAAAAGGTAAAAGCTTATTAGGAAATCATAGTAACATCATCTCTATTTTTACTGACTTCTGTAATTCATCAGAGAAAAAGCAAATACACTTTGATATTTTGCCAGAAATCTTTACCTGCCACTATCATTAAAAATCATTTAGCCTTTATCTGCGGGGATTACTTTTAGTGTCAGGCTCACATGTGACCTGCCTGAACATGAATACCTTGGGCATAAACTGGCCTTGTCAGTAAAGCACAGCGACCTCCTTGGATGAAAGTTAAGAGGGCAAACTTAATAATGTTCACCGACAGTCCTGCAAACCTGTCTTGTTCAAAGAAAAGGAGGAATTTAAAAATGACTTGCAAATAAGTGTGCAAAGTTTGGTACTGGCACATGTGCACTTAATGATGCATCTGTGCTTGGGTATGACTCAGTGAATTAACTAATCCTGTGCAGTTGGATTCCCTTTTCATAGAGTAACAGAACATTGCTATGTTGCCCTTTTGCTCCATAAGGGAGAGATGTAATTCATATGCTCAAATTTGCCCTTTATCTTTTATCTTGGAGTGCATGCGGATACCTACAGCATTAGATACACAAGTCTTACTGAATTTCAGTGCCCTGCTGATACACTAATCCACTGGGATTCATGTAATGCTGGGACCTGATACATGCAGGAGTAATGCTTATGTTCTTTACTTGTTCCTCTCTGATTCCAGAGGCTGGAGAGGACGCTGAGCGTGTTCAACAAAGCCCATGAGTGCAGTTTGCTGCCAGAAGCTCTCTATAAGCAGTGGGTAAGAGCTGACACAGAAGAGCAGATTGAGGCTGTCCTGCATTGCTTGCATGCCTGTCTTCAGCATTCTGAGTAGATAGAACGGCAGGCAATACTGTGTTCAAGGCCTTGCTTTTTAAACAAAGCATTATAAATCTCTTCTGGTGATTGTCTGTGTCTGCTGTGGTTTAGCTTCAGCTGTTACTGGAGTCCAACCTCTCTGAGAAGGCTACGGAGGTGGCAGAAGCTGCAAGTAAGCGCTTCAGCCTCTCAGTGGAAATTTGGCAGATGAGGCTGCAGGTGCTGATCCAGCTGAAGAGCGACGATGTGACCCAGTGTTTTGAAGAAGCCGTTAAGCATGTAAAATCTAAGGTCTGTGCTGGTTTTATGGACTTGTGTGCACTAATCTAAGACAGGAAACCTCTGATACTGATTTGAGGTTTTTTTCTCCTTTGCAAGGCATTCAGTCAAAGTATCTAACCATTTTTAAGGTCAAAAATAAGAACTTGATGGTTTCACATGCACGTGGCATTCAGGGGAAGTAGGAAATTGCAAATTCACTTCATAGTCACAGTTTTAAAGTCTGAATGCCCACAGGTGATGTAGTAGATGTGTGTAGTCTTCTAGCAGCCAGCTGGTATTCTTCTGTCTTACTTGAAAAAAGTTGTTTTTTTTTTTTCCACTCTCCTGATAATGTGGTATGCACACGTGTTATCTCAAGCCTTGAATTAGCTATGTGCTCCGTTACTGTTCCATTTCAAACCCGGGGCACAAGGAGTGAGGAGAGGAAGCGAGGAGGTGGTTGTATCTCTCCTCCTTGCTGTTCTCGGAAGTTACCATTGTACTGCAGTGTTGGGTGATGCAGACCTCGTCTCTCATCCCTGGCAGCGTGTCTTGCAGCTGTCCAGCTAAGTAGTATTTGTCCTGTAAGCGAGGAAGGAAGCAAGAAGTGATTGCAAGGTGCAGTCTGAAGTTGTCTTTCTAAGAGCTATGTCTAAATGACATTTTTTTTATGGCAGCTGCAATACAGAACCTGGTGGATGTGTCAATGTTTCTGTAAATTAGAGCCACTCTGTTTAGTGATTGGATTTATCGGCTTACCTTGCAGGGCACTTTGCCGTTGTGGACCCTCTGGGTGGAATGGAGTGAAGGCACAAACAGCAAGGAAGACACAGAAGCTCTCTACCAGGTACTTAGCTATTAGAAATCTACGTTTTATGAAAGTGTGTGAATAAACAGGTACAACATGTGTGGTTGGAACATGTAACAAATGCCTTACACTGCAGTTCCCTCATGGATGTGCTGATATCAAAGAATTTCAAGTCAAACTATGTTACCAAAAATCAGTTGGACATAAGCTCATAAGCACAAATGTCATCCCTGTACTTCAAAGACATCTAGGTGTTTGTAGGCAGAACCAATGATGGACTCGTACTTTTCTTTTACTTTGTGGTTTGGAATTGTTGCTCTACTTCCAGTAGTCTGTCTGAATATGAAAAGAGAACTTTCCAGTCTGTGTGAAAACATCAACCTGGTTACAGAAAACTCAAGAACCAAACTGGGACTTTAATCTCACTCTAAATTTCCTGAATAGCTTAGGACAAAACACTTTCTCTTTGCTTAGCATGTTGGGTTTTTTGGGGATTTTTTTTTTTTCCCCCTATCTACAATTGCAACCATGTATTTCAGCTGGAAGCTTGAATTCCAGTTGTTTGCAGAGCTTTGTGAAACCCTCTGTGTGAGGGATGTTAGGGAAATGCCAACTGCCAGCTATAAGGAGTATTGGAGGATATGTATTTTAGGTTACAGCTAATGTTTTAATTTGAAAAATAATTGTGTTAGGTAATGGTGTCCTTCAGGCATCACTTGGGATGCTGTTGTCCAGTACTGTTTCCTCATTTATGAGGTCTGCTTTAAGTCAGATACCTAATCAGGGGGAAGGTACTATCTGGGTGGTTTTTTTCCCTTGTTGCCTTTTAATTGTAGGTTTTGTGGTTTGTTTATATGTTTTTCCTTCCTTTTAAACTTGCAGAGATCCTTACATGCCACAACTCCGGCTGAATCAGTGACTATGAAAGAAAAGTATCTTGACTGGACTTACAGATCGGGTGGTTATAAGAAAGTGAAAAGAGTCTTTACCAGGTGACAAATAAAACCTTCAAACCTGATTGTTCTAGGGCATATGTTAAAAGGCTTGAAATCTCAAGTTACTTGTGTTTTTACTTCAGGTTGTGTGAAAATCGTCCACTTTCACTTGACTTCTTCAGGAAGATGATCCAAATAGAAAAGGAACAAGTAAGTTGTTGACTAGCCAAATAGTGCCTTGTTATTTGTAAAACACAGTTCTAACTTTGGATTTAAATACGAAACAGACAGATATGAGTAGTGTCATTGGTTTGTGATTGGTTCGTATTTGTCTTCTGATGTTGATTTGCAGTGTGTAATACAGAACCAAGTTCCGTCATAATTAATCTTTGGTGTGCGTGTGTAATTACCATGACTGTCAGAATCTAATCAAGCTGCCGATTCACTCTGTACAAAATAAATGGCCTTTTAATTCCTTCCTTTGTTAGGAATCTTGCAAAATACTTCATCTGAGAGAATACTACGAGCGTGCCTTGAGAGAGTTTGGTTCAACAAATTCTGGTAAGGGGATTTTATTTATTCATTCAGTGCTGCCTCTTATTTCCATCCATTTCAAACAGTAGCTGTTTTGCCCTTGTGATTGCTGTCATGCAGCGAGGAGCTTGTCTTCTGTGCCACTAAGTCCATGACACTCTGCAGTGAGTGACCCTTCACTTTCAGCCCAGGGTCGTTGTTCACAATGGGGTGGCATCAGCAGAACTACTGGCAAACAAGGATTTGACGCTGGCTGGCTAAGAGATGTGTATTGCCTTTAATTTAGTTTTGTGAACTGTATGGAGCTACATTTTTAGAATCAACAGTTCTCCATTATACTTAAAAAGAAAAGAGCTCAATTTTTGCTGCACTGTTTCTTAAGACATTGCTGTTCCAGCTGGGAGTAGAACCCAGGCTTTTGGCCCACAAGGGGCAGGGTGTTGTAGTTTCACAAAGTAAACCTCATTGCATTAATATCAAGTAGCAAAAGGAGGGTTTCTAGGTTAGGTTTGGTATGTTTAAGTAATATCACATCAAAATCTAACCAGAACTTCTGTTTTCTCTTTCAAGATCTCTGGCTGGATTATATCAAAGAGGAGCTAAGTCATCCCCAAGGCAAACCAGAAAACTGTGGGAGCATTCACTGGCGAGCTATGAAGATGTTGCAGGGAGACCTGGTGGAAGACTTCGTTTCCAAATACGCTTTATTGTAAATGGGACATTTATGAAAAATTATAAATAGTTCCAACATGACAGTGCAGATTTTTTTAAACTTAATGTGTCTGGATCATATTGAACTGTATCTTCACATTTGGAAAAGGAAAATCTGCCCTGCTGCAGTTGTTTCTTGTTCACGTGCACAGTTAAAGGAGGGAGCAAAGGTGTCTCTGAGGGTGTTTTTGGTGGAGACTTCTGAGAACAAACTCTTCCTTCTGCTTAAATGTTCACATGGAATAATGCATCAGCTTTTACACTGGAAAGCTAGGACATTACATAAATAAACCAAGCAAACCAAAAATACCCACCCCACCCCCCTATGGCAAGTACATCTCAACTTTTTTGTCTGGGCTGTTTTGGTGGATGTAGTCCAGCAAAGCTCTAACTGTACCGTGGTGACAGTGGACCCTTTGTACTTACCTGTTCTGATGAACTTTGCCACTCACTGCATGACCTGCAGCACCTTTAAGCAACAGGTGTTTCCTAAAAGTCCCTTCAGCTGACACCTGTTTGTTACAGGTGACTTCAATCACAAGTAAATACCATTGTTTCACACCTACCAACACGGAGCCTGGAGCGACTTTGATATTTTATTTAAAGCTTTATGAACACAAAGGTGTTTTCTTACAGCTTCTGTGTCTGCTTCTCTCTACATTGTTCTCTAGTTGCTGTAATTGAGCATTTCAGCCCTCATGTCAGACTCTCTTCCTCTCCCCCTGGACAAAATTCCAGTCGCAGTGCGTTCAGGCCATGCAGATCGCGGTGGTGCCTGTGTGGAGATGAGGGGAGCGAGGGCGGGAGGTCGCAGCGCCGCTCGCGCCGGGCTGAGGCGG
>NW_010227882.1:100269-122703 GCF_000690775.1 Eurypyga helias | reverse complement strand
CCCACCCCCCAACTACTCCTTCCAGGGACCCCCCGCAGCCCCCACCCTCCATCCGTGAGCAGGAACAAGCAGCCCTCCCCGTCCTGCCCATCCCTTGCACATCCAGCACCTCACCTACATCTCTGCAGCGAGACCCCGGGCAGGCCCAAGGGGATGTGTCCAGGGACACAGACACCAGCCCCCGGGTCCCCGTGGGCAGTGCCTGTCCGGGCCAGTGCCCGCTCCTTGCCCGGAGCCCTGTGGGCCGACAACCTGCCGCTGGTGACAATCTACTCTGTGCAAGTGCTGGGCATGCGGCTCGGCCATCACCCAGCTCTCCAGCTCAGGAATGTCCAAATAAATAGAGAAATACATAAAAAGGCCATAAATAAGGTTGCCTGAGATGGCTGTTTGTCTCCCGCCTGGCCAGGACCCCTTCTCCCCTGTTGCTGTTTGCCTTGGCAGATGACAGCTGGGTAATTTTTTTCCATTGCAATGAAGTCCTAATTAACTGGAATAAACTTTTTACACTAAGTGTGTTTGTTTAACAAACTGGCTCTTTCAGAGCCTCCCGGAGACCTGATTGATGCATTTGAGGGGAGTGGAAACACGCTGGGTGCTTAGGCATTAAAGCTGCAGTGTCTGAGCAGGCCAGGGCTGAAAGGGCTCTCTCTGTGTTTGGGAAATCAAAAATGACACCTCTGAAGTCTGGATGGGGATTTCAGCATGGCCTTTGTGTACAAATATTTAGGGTTTCATGCTCGCTGTGGCTGACAGCCCCCTCCAGCGTCCCCCCCCGGCTCAGGCGAGCAGGGTCTTGCGGCTGGGAGATCCCCCAGGACCATGCTCTGCACCCGTGGGAGGAGGCGGGAGCCATCGTGCTGGACTTGCTGGCGACTGCAGCGAAGCGTGCCGGGGTGCACGTGGTCCCTCCTGGTGACAGCAATGGCGGCTCCAGATGGCCAACAAAATCCCAAAGGTGGGCCTGCACAGGACTCTCAAGGAAGCAGGACAGATGTCTTCAGCGGCAGCCACACTGCCTCCCTCTCCACTCTCAGAATGCAGCTTCGTTGCCTGTGAAGCCAGTAATTTGCAGGAGCAAAACCAAGACAGCTAGAAACCAGTCTGGGGTGGCTAGAAACTGGTTAGAAGTCTGAAACTGGTGTCTGGTGCAAACCAGAGCTTCCAGCAACACTCACCAACTGGGGGGAGGTGGGGGGGTGACACAGAAGCTCGGTAAAAGCCCAGAAGCAGAGTCCTCCTCATCCTCAGAGCTGTGCAGTTGATCCAGAAATGGCAAAGCCAAGCGGCAGTATTGCAGGACGGGGACCTGGCACAACCGGGTTGGGCAACCTGGCCCCAACACAAGAAGCAGTCAAGATGCCGTGGGCAGGCAGAGGGGCTTACTGGAAACATCTGGGAACAAGGGAAACATCTGGAGATGGCAGCTCTTGTGCTGCACCTCCGCTGGGAAGATTGCTGAGGGACCCTCAGGACAAGCAATGCTAAGGTCACACATCTGCTAGACAGTGGCCTAGGATCCAGGAAAAAAACGAGGGATAAAAGAGGATCACCGTGAGGGAGAAATGACCAAACTACCAGTGCCACCAGTGCCCGAAGGCAGGCACCCAGCACCAACCTGCCTGCTCTGGCAGGGCTCCCCGTTTTCGGGCTGGAAAGCTGAAACACTGCATGGCTCCGCGGTGGGGCCGTGATGAGCCCCAGGCTGTAGCTCTATTTCAGCTCTCTAATGAGAAAGCTGTATGAATAATAAGCACTTCTGGAAAACAAAGCATCTCTCACATCCAAGGGGGAGAGAATGAATGCAGCGGAGCTTTCCCTCCCTGGGTTCTTTTTCCTTCCCACCTCGTACCACAAAGAAAAACCTGTAACAGCCCCTGCTTGAGCTCTGTCAGCTCCAGAGGTTTTCTTGAGGCATTCAGGCTTTTTGGAAAGCTTGGCTTTTTTATTTTTAAATGTAAAAATGGGATTTTGCAGACCCTAGATTTCTTTTGCCTCCTCTCCAGCCCGATTCCTCAAAGTACCGCATGTCTACCCGTTTACAGTGAGGCAAGGAGGTGTTTTTCTGCAGCTCCCACAGACTCCACAGGGTTTAGCAGATCTCCCACAACCCTGCAGTAAAATGCCCCAGCGTCTCCCCAGAGCCAGCCCGCCCATGCTGTCCACAGCTTGATTCCACTAAGTCTTTCATTAGGTACGTATACCATTATCTAGTGTTTCTTCAGTGATTATTACTGGCTCATCCTACCTTCAGCTACATCTTCCGGACGTGTTGAAAGCCACCACTGGCAAGACCAATGGCAGGGATGTGAGCTAGCTGCCCAGGCCCCCTGCGCTGCCCATGGAGAGAACAGGCACTTCTGGAGGAGGAATTCGTTTCCCCATAAATTAGATGGTGACGCTGGAGGTGGTGGCCTTTTACATGATGTCCCAAGCCTGAAGAGACAAGCATGAACCTGCACCCTCGTCCCTTCCCTGGGAGTCACCGTGCTGCCCTGAATCCTATCTTTGTTAATGCCAGAAACCTGTGGGCAAGCTCAGAGCCTTAGATCTCACCTCTGCCCACCCCGCTTTGTCAGGATGCAATAAAGACTGCGTACTTCCCTCCTTTAATCTCCTTAGACACACTGTTCCCTGAGCAAATTAGCACCATCTACATGTCTCCCCACAGTCTGCTCAGTACAGCCCAAGTAAATCGGCGCATTCAGCCTGATTACCCCTCCCAGAGCAAAGAGCCAGAGGAGAAACACCAACGCCACAGCCAGAGACCTGCCTGGTTGCTCTCAAGGCTCACGCTGTCATTTCCACCACCAGCGGCAACTGCTGCTTCTCAGGAGCCCGGCAGCTCGGGGACGGGCTGCAGCGCCGGCCACCCCAGCACACGCTGTGCTCCAGGCACCGTCCCCCACCCAAGCAAGGCAGGAGACAGCAGGAAGGCGGGAAGAGCATGGATCAGTTTGGAAGGATGTTGCAAACTGCCAGTCTTCCCCAGGAGGTGCTGCCGGCCAGAGGACTCAGGAATAGCAAAATGCTCTTCTACAGAACTGCTTCTGTGGCTGCTAAGCAGAGGGCAGCCTCCGGGATGCTCAGTGCTCGGATGCTGGCCTGGTTGGCCACGGCAAGGGTGGTCTTAGGTGAGGGTAAGCTTCTGAAGAGGGTGCATGGTGTACCTGCTGATGGTTCTGCGGCCCAGCTGTCCATCTGGCACTGCAGGCAAAAGCACGTAGAGAAAACACCAGGACTGTGAATTTGAATAAAAAGCCAGATTAATCTGCGGTTGCTCCAGCAAAGAGTATCAGAGATCTTGCTCGTGCTGTGCTGATGGGCAAAGCAGCAAGCTCTTGAGATGATGCAAGACTGCGAGGGTGAGAAAAGAGCACGAGGAATGGGACATTTTCACTCACGAGCAGCAACGTAACGCACTCGACACTAGTGAAACCTGCAACAACGATTTACATGATCTCTGGGTAGGAGGAGTGGCACGGAGGGAAGCGGAGGGCACTGTATACTTACAATACGTGCCATTACATTTTTTTCTTTAAAAGTACAGCTCTTTTAGCAGTCAGTGCTTGAAGAAATACAGATTTAGCTTCCCACCAAGGCCTGGGAAGGGGCACGGCACATCATACGTAAGCCAGCACAGGACTGCACGAGCTCAGCCTTAAATGTATATTCTCAACGCATAGAAACAAATAACGCGTTATGAAGGATTCGGGTTTGTGAGGTGCACACTAGAAGACTCGCAGAGCCAGCAGTAAAACATCACATGCATTTTTAAACTCTACACTTGATAACTTTACAACGCAGAAGTTAACGCACAGCAGGCCACAAAAGGTCGAGCAGTTGCTGGCTGCTCAGAGGCAGCCCCAGCCAGCAGCAATCCCCAGGGACCAGCGAGAAGTTGAGGCAGGCAGCATTGTGCTCGCTCAGTGCTGCAAAATGACTATTTTCACATCCCAGGAGATAGGGTAAAACTGACTGTCACGAAAGACTCTGAAAAAGTAGAGTGAAAAATCCACTGAATGTCTGTAAAGTCCTAATTTCATAGTAAGGAACACAAGCAACTCGCTTAAAAACTCTCTTTGGTAAATGAAAACTCAGAGTGGAAATAGAATATACAATAAAGAGAATTCAATACAAATGAAAAATTATGACATGAAGAAACTGATAAGGGAAACTAAAGAACAGGAAAGAAGGGGAAAACGCATGACTGGATATGCAACATCTACTATTGGGAGCCAGACAAATTGTAGGAATAGGTCCATTTCTAAGGAGCAATAGGATCCTTCGTAAGCAGAGGCTGTAGAACTGCTCATAAAGATGCAGAAAAAGCAAATATAGTCAACAGATACTTATTCTGTGTTTGGGGAAAAAAGGACAGTAAAGTAATTCCTAAGAGAGATGAAGCTTTCCTAAACCAGCAGTATCCACACCTACAGCTAAGGCGGCCAAATAGCACTGGAGCCAGCACAGCTAACGTCTGCTCAGAGCTGGGGGGAGGCTTCTGGCCCCCGCTGCTTGTTTAGAGCAAAATTTGGGCTACCACATCCAGATGGCAAATGGCTCCTTCACAGCAATATTCACACCAGCAGTGAAGGTGACCTAGTTAACTACTCACGGTCAGCCTGATGTAAGACCCAGAAGCCAGGGCTCATCTGCAATTAAATTAAGAAATAATTAGAGGATGTAAGTTATAATTAAAGTCAGTCGGCGTGTCTTTGTGGAAAAGAGATCTTGTCAAATGAGCCCAATGTCACTCCTTAGCGAGTACAGGCTGAAAAGGGCACCGTGTACGTTAGGGCTGTGCAGAGTGCTGAGCGCTGCCTGACACTCCGGCGCGAGACGAGAGTACCACGCCGTATCAATACGGCACGTGAAGTAGGTGAAGAGCCGGCTGACAGGTCTCAACAGAAGTCGTCAATGGGGGATCGTTAGTGAGGCTCCATGGGGAGCACGCTAGTCGATATTTTCATCGATGATCGAGGAGAAAATACAAAATCCTCGCTCAAAAAAAATTAGCAGATGACAGGAAGATTGATGTAACAGTAAATATTGATGAGAGGAGAGTGAAATGTGGGCTGCTCGGTAATGCTGAGCCCATTCAAACCCTGTATGTGTTAATGCAGCCCAGCGCAGAATGACACACCTACGGGAGAAGGATTTCAGGCCGTATTTATGAACAGGGACTGGGTCCCAGACAAGAGAGAGCCTCCAGAAAGGCTGAAGGGTCACCACGGGTGACCAACCCAACACAAGGCTCTAATGTGATGCTGTGATGAAAAGAGCTGATGCAGTTCTTGGGGGAGAAGAGAGCGACGCGTATTGCACTGCCGGGACTGACACAGAAACACTCCCGCAATTAAGATGCCCACGTTTCAATGGGGACACTAAAAAAGCAGAGAGGCTGGAGGGATGAGTCACAAAATTGATCCGAGGGCTGCAGAAAATATCCTGCTGCAAAAGATTTGAGCTACATTGAGTTTATCAACAAAAATTCTGGCATGACAATCCCCACCCCCCACAGCAGGGCCAACCTCTCTTATCCAGCAAGACAGGCAGAGAGCCAGGGACTGGGAGCTGAAGCCCAACAAGTTCAAACGAGTTTTAGGTCAGGATTAGATACCTCCTAGAGATTCTCAGAGGATTAAAACCTCTCAGAGGGCAACCACCACCTCTTCAGCTTGCAGAGGAGTGCATGGACAGCATTTACATCCCTACAGCAACCAGAGGCAAAACTGCATGATCTGATAGAGCCATTCGTACCCAAATCCCACACAAGTGATTCCCAGTGGATAACTGGAGCTCTGAGGCTAACCTCTGCCACACATCACAGTGAAGACAGGTGACTCGGGAGACAGCAGCAGTCTTGGAGCAACGAGGAGCTGGGGAGCAAAGAGGGGTGCTGCTCCTCGAAGGTGAGGCTCAGAGCTAGGAGTCTGGCCAGCCGTGAGGAGTCCCCAGCAAACCTCTTACTAGAAGCAAAGGATACGGGAAAGGATCTGGGAGAAACACCAGCACAGAGTGCTGGTCAAGCAGCTTGGGAAACGTCTCGACCCACTTCTCCCTCTTGGTACTGGGCTGTGGGAGCACTGGCTGCTGTGGCGGGAGCGTTACCTCCCATGCCAAACGCATCTCTGCGTTGACTCACTGCAGCAAACACTTTGCTCTCCTGCTCAGGGGAGAACGCAGCCTCTGTTATTTTGTTTAAAAATGCCCATCTTCCTACGCTCGATTCCCTTTTCATGATTAATGTGGAGCGTAGCAAAGGCGGAAGGGCTGCAGCTGGTGCGTAAGTGGCTTCTGTGCTGATCCTGGCTCTGAGTCGGCATCATCCTCCCATCCCGGGAGAGGGGAAGGCAGCCCTGGGTTCAGAGCAGTGGGGCAGGCAGATGTCATTGCAATGTCCCCCCCGAAGGACCAGGGACCTCCGGCAACCAGGCACCAAGCAGCCATGTGAACTCTGCTCCCTGTTTCCGAAGCCATGGTGAGCGAGGGGATCTTCTCCTGCCCAGAGGGACACAGGCTGGGGACGAGCTCCAACCCCCGCGGGGGCCAGCACTGTGGGGAAAGTGCCCGTTTCACGGCAATTCACACCCTTCCATCGGGACAAAGGGAAGCGAAGCATAAAGGCACCAGGTCCTTGTGTGGCAGTGCTGGAGACAGGGAACCAGGGCCAGGCAGGATTTTAATTAGACTGGAACTGAAATTATAGGGGGGGGGAAGCCAACCCTGCTTTGGTTTAAAGAAAGGGGCTGGGGGGATAGGAGAAAAAAGCCCTTCAAGTTTCTATGACAACCGGCACAGTAAGAGCCTACACGGCAACCTCACTTAACACGTTAAAAGCTGCACAGAAACAATGAAAACCAAAACTTTGTTCTACCACCAGGTCCGGGAGGGCTGTTCCCAGCTGGAGAGAGAGAGCATGCTGCAAGGGGGTGGGGTCCAGCGATCCCCCAGCCGGGGCACAGAGCAGGGCAGCGTGTGTTCGACCAGCCCAACCACTCCTCCGGCACCCTGGACTCGAGGGGCTGCTGAAACCAGGTGGTTCCTCGTTCCAACCTCCCTCGGACCAAGATATTTAACTCTGGCTACCAAGGGTCCTGGTGCCATCCAGGGCATCTCCGTCCTCACGAATCTGGGTGTAGAGCACCCCACCACAGTCCTCCAGCCCCAGTGGGCTCAGGGTGAGTGCTCCCATGCAACAAGGACCACAAAAGAAAATGAGTTAGAGCGGTGTTCATTCATGCTTAACAGAAATGGTGGTCTTCAGGGGGACATCTCGGGCACATAACATGGTGCTGCTCTCCCGGGCTGCCTGGAGAGGGGGAAGCACCAGGACAGCCAGGCCCTTAGCACAGGGCACAAGTCGGCACCAGCTGTCCCAGCTTCCAAAGCAAACCGCGATATCAGCCTGCGCACGTAGCCCAGACACTGCAGTAGGAATCAGCAGGGCTACTGCCTCCTTGATCTCGGAGCGTCCTGCTGATCCCTGCTCCTGTCAAGGCTGTGTCCCATCCCCTCCACAGCCACAGAGCTAAGAGAAGCTGGAGACGGTGCTCCCAGCACCACAACAAATGTTCTCAGGGGACAAAACCATTCCCAAGAGTCTGGAGATGTAGGCTGCCCTCCTGCCCCATCACAAGGCCCTGACAAGGCACACACACACCCCGCGGGGAGCTGCCAGGGCAGGGGCTGGGGGAATGCACAGCCTTACACACCGTGGTACCCACCGCCCTCCAAACAGCATCAGGGCAAGGAGCAGCAAAAGCACCCCCAAGGCAGAACACACACCCCCCCCCAAGCAGCAAAGTCTCCAGAAGCCTTTCTGAGCTCAGGGCATTACTGGGAGAGACTGGGCCACCTAAACTGCAGACCTGGTCAGAGGCTGCAGTACCAAGCAGTCTCCTGCACCTGCTGAGACCGTGCAAGGCAACTGCCATGCCATGAGCCACCTCCCAGCGCTCGTACCTGTTTCTGCTACCCCTCTGCCCCCCACCTTCTCTAGGCCAGCTCTGCTCCCCATCCCCAGGCTGGCACTTGGTGAACCACGACTTTTCCCCAGGTACCTTTCCAGGACTCCCTTCTTTTCCAAGCACTGACAGAGGCTCAATCCTCCCCACCTGCCTGGAACTCAGGCTCTGAATCCACAGAAACTCAGGCTCTGAATCCACTGGCCAAACTCCAGGGGAAATATTATTTAAGCTTGCTCTGAAGTTTCAGTGGCCCAGACCCCACTGCCAGGATACCTTGACCAGCATCGGAATCTTCTCTACTTAATTACGCTGTGCATGGAGTTAACTTCCCAGCTCCTCAGAAAAGTGGCTGAGCCAGGATTTGGAGTTGGAAGCTGGGTGCCTATGCTCACAGTCCCTTCTGGAGGGCTCTGCTCCTCTTCAGCTGCCAATCTGCACCCGCCCGAGGGGGCACTCACCCCACAGACCCCAACACCTCTCTTCCACCGGCCCCCCCGGCTCTGCCATCCCACTGCCACCAGAGATGCTGGTGATGGCACTTCATTCTTTCCTCCAACTGAAGCTGGAAGAAGCATTCTCCAACCCTGTGAAGGTGATTTTGGGGCAGTTTCTCGCAGCATCAAGTGTCCAATGGCTTCAGCACAGACAGGTGGCCTCAGCATCGCTTCTCCTGCCCCACCACCGCCCTTGCATCATCTGCACCATCTCTTACTCCCCGTTTTCCCTGTGCATCCTCCTCCCACTGCTTGGCACTTTGCAGGTGATCCTGAGCTGCTTAAAGAGCACCCTAGCTGAACGATTCTCAGCTGCCGCAGGAGAAGTCAAATGTAGCAGCTCCGCGTGTTATTATTATCATTATCATTACTATAACAATAATATCTGAGTTAAGGAGGCAATGAAATGAACACCCAGCTTAGGAACACATCTAGCTTATAATGGCCCTTAATGCTTCCAAGATGTAAATACTGATTCCTAGATCCTTAAAAACACCATCGTTTTACAAGATAATGATTCAGCCACGAAACACTCACTTTCATCTAAGTGCTGGCACAGAAAGAGATGAAATGTTCTGTCTTAAGAGCAGGGTGACAACAAATTAGCTGCAGAGACATCTTGGCGTAATGAAGACTGCAAGGCAAAACAAACATGAGCTGCTGCTTTATGTAAGGTGGTTTCAAAGGTTCCTTGTGTGTTTACACGTCTGAGGCTTACAGCACAGAGGGCGGGCAGCAGCCTTTAATCTGAGATGGAGACAGAGCCACGAGGTGCCTGTGTAAAAGGGGTGTGGGATTCTGCTGGAGCAAGACATGGGCTCTGAGAGACATCAGGTCTCTTCAGCATGGCCACATCGTCCCAAGCGACTGAGCGAGCGGATCAGTGGAGAGCATTTTGTGTCCCTACAGCGGTGTCACTCTTGACATCTCAAAGTGCCTGGCAAATATTAACCGCTCCCGAGTGCCGACTCTCTTGACAGATGAGCGTTGCTGTCAGCAGAGGAGACAGCATGGGCAGGGAGCACAGGCAGCTCCTGCTGCAAATCAGTGACACTTTAATTAAAGCCAGGTATTTCAGTCTACATTTGCTAGGGGCTTTATGATTGTTATTACTACCAAAATTTCTTTCTGGATTGGAAGAAGCCAAGTTTTAGTCAGTGCCTGACACTGAAGAGCAAATATATGCCACCGGGAATTAGCAAACACACCAGCCTCTCTTGGTTCCCGTCAAGACACTTCCAACCAGCCCTGCCAGGAGAGTTATTAAGGAAAAACGTCTGTCCCAGGAGAGCCTATTCCTGTCTCTAAGCACAGTGCCCCTGGGTCTTCAGCCAGCAGGTCCCTGCTCAGGGAACCACCTTGACAAAGCAGGCAGTAATTTGGAAGGAGCTCTGGAAGCCTGGATATTCTACCAACATTACAGCTGTATCAGCTGCTTCTAAAATCGGGGTGACCAAGGAGCAAGCAGCTCAGGGGCTGGACTCTGCCCATGAGGTGTTTCTTCCCTGGCCCCTACAAATGCTGATCCCAGATGGAGCAGGGCTGCAGGCAGAGTTGCAATGGGGGAGGTATGTGCCCAAACTGCATCAGATGAGAATGATCAAGTTGGGATATATCATTCTGACATCTGAGCAACCTGCTTTGGAAGTCATCTGTACTTCTTTGCAGGGAAGGCTGGAGCAGCTGGTGTAGGTGAGGAAACCCGTGCAGACGATGGCTCACTGCTGGACTCGTGGCCATTCCCAACACCTCAGGCTCCTCTCCTGGGTATTTCAGCTACGGGAGCTCTTTGTGTGCCTGTTCTTCCAAAGGTGGTGTCTGGCCCATTCAGTTCTCAAGTGATGGGATTTTTTTAAGATTAATGCTTCAGCCTTCTTGACTCAGGCTGCATCCTTCCATTTAACGTGGAAAGAGGGAACATTACCTCCCAGACATACTAAAAGCCAGGAGTCAGACTTCCTGACATGGGCCAACTCTTGCAGGAACATCCACAAACACCCTCAACTAAAACCCTTGGAAGCAAAAGTGCCTCCCCCAGAGCAGGCAGCAACATCATTTCAGTTCTGGGAGCTCCATCCTTCCGGCAGTGGAGGTCCACCTTCACTACCCATCCCTGTGTGCCTGGCACTTTGCAGTTGATCTCCATTTCTGAAGGGAAGAGGCAACAAAGGAAGGAAAGGAGTCACTCAGAGTGACACAAGGGATCTCAGCTGATAAGAGTACCTGATGTCCGGGGAGGAGGAGGGTACCTGATCAGACATGGCAGGAACAGAGCACCATTCACTCCCAGAACAAACAGTGATAAAACCCACTGCTCAGATTTCTGACACATGGATCCTTCCTTTTCCTACAACCTACATCTGCTGTCAGAGCCCAAAACCACCAACCCAAGAGCAGGGATGCTCTGATCCCGCTCCCGCAGTGCAGCAGGTTTGGTCAGCAGCGCAAATGTTGTCTCTAAAGTGCAGAAAAGGAACGTCAGAGGCACAGTCAAGGTTGCTCCGGCATGGGGGGCTGGAGGGCCATCCATCCACTGCTGGACTTCCCTCAGATCACCAGCTTCACCGCACAGATGTGTTCATGAACCACCTCGGCTCAGCTCCAGGAACCTGCTGCTTCCCATGCTCCGGTTGCTCACTGCCTTGCCCAGGGCTCAGGGAACACGTCTGAGGAGCTATTGCCGAAGTGCTGAGCTCTCCCAAGCCCTCAGCAAGTCCTCCAGACCTCCGGCAGCTGCCAGGGAGCTTCCTCTGCTGAGGAAGACCAACTCCAGCCCTGCCAGAGCAACAGCAATGTGTCAGTGGATACAAAGCCAAATCAGACGGACCAGGCAACATCACTGCCACAAACTACCAGTTGCAACCCCAAAACAGCCACTGATGAATGTAAATAGGATGGGCACAATCCCAAGTCATAAAATTGTGATTAGTCAAGTCACAGGTGATATCACAAGCTGCTTGCCCCAGCCATGGTGGTCCCGTAGCCTTGTGGCACAGGGGAAAGAGAGAGCACTGATAAGACACCCTGTACCTGTGAGACCTTCTGCACCAGCACCCACCACTCTGACCCAACAGCTCTGCAACTTCAGTGAGATGGGGAGCCCATGTTCTCCCCTCTCAAGGCAGAGGAACATCCCTCCACCTACCGCCAAAACCACCTCACAGGAAAACCGTAGAGTAAGAGCTCTTTACATATTTCCTCCAAATCACTTACTTAAAGCCTCACAAAAGCTTCAGCTGGAATGGGGACATAAGAGATGCTTCGATGTTTTTTAAGCCTGCTTGTCCAAACACACACTACGCAAGCAGCCAGCAGCGGTACAGTAAGAAGCACTGAACACTTGGACAAGTGGGGGTAGAGGTCACAAAAGCACTGTTGTAAGTCTTTGCCAAATCTGTGTTCATGCTGGTGTCGTGACCACGATGACTCCATAACATCCTGGGATATCCCCCTGATCTCCCAGAAAGCCACACGGGATTAAGCAGCCTGGGAAACGGCTCTGGCTGTACATTCAGAAGTCTTTAGCTGCCAATGGTCTTGGAAAGTCAATGATCAGCGCTGCCTTGGGGTGAGTGGACAGGGGAGCTCCCTGAAAGCCAACTTTTCAGTACAGACCTAAGAGACTAAAGCTGGTTTTTAAACATTTATGGTGGTATAAAGAAAGAGGAGCCAGCAGATAACTGAGAACACGCAGGCACCCGACACACACTCGTCATCACAGACAGCGAGCAGGCAGCTCCGTAAGGCGCTCTGTGACACAGCCGGCGATCCCTGGCGAGCCTTGGAGGTGCCTCCTCTGATGCTGAGAGTAACTTGGACTGAGGATGATGCCTCAGTGCTCACCGTGTGCTCCAGCATCACTGGGAATCAGCTCCACAGAGACGTCTGGGAAAGCAGCACAGAGCAAGTGCAGAAGGATAGTGAGTTTTGGAGAAGAAATTTCCTCAACCCACTTCTTCCTGAATCTTGCAGAACCACTCTCCTCTGCCAATCCCGCCTGTCAGAGCACCACTCCACAACTTCAAAACCGCCTATGGTGGTTTTTTCAGAAGAAAAAAGGCAGTAACATAAAGACATTCCCTTCCCCAAACAGAGCAGGAGCAACACAAGGTCCCATGTACACAGTGCTCAGCAGCACAGCTGCTTAGTGGTCAGGGCCAGAACCGAACCTCTCAGCGTGGCTTTTAATAGGAGGTGTCCGTATCCAAATAATCACGGAATCAGACACATCTTTCCAGCAAAGAGGCAACCTTCTTGCCTTGAAGGTGCCAGGCTGCAGCGAGGCTCTGCAAATCCTGGGTGCCACAACAGAACGGGCCTGTGAGTGCAAGCTCAGCCTGCAATTTAACACGGGTCTCCGAGGCTGGCAGCTGGAAGTGCCACGCTCGCGCTCGCTTACGGACTGTCACAGCCAGCGCAGGGCTGCGGCCAGGGCACGTACTAAGTAACCCATTGCTTATGACAGCGTGGTGATTCGCAGATCCTTTGCAGGCATTCGTGAATACGGTGGCTCTAGAAGGGCTCTTCTTTTCCCCTCGTCCCTGCGGCTCACCGTGCTTCACAAAACGCAACGGATGGAAGAGGATGGGCACCAATGTCAAAGCACGGGCTGCAGAAGACGTGCTTCAAGATCAGCTTGTGACACAGAATGAAACCCTTCAGTTCTCCAAAGCAGCTAGCTCAGCTGTGCAAGCCCGGAGCAGAGGGAGCCAGAGGTGGGAAAGGTCACCCCTGCACCCCCCCACCCCTGGCCACCAGGCCCCGGCTCTGTCCCTCAGGCTCAGGCAAGCTGTTGTGATTCTTTCTGACCTGATTTAATGATTTGTATGTGCCCTGAAGCCAAAGTGATTGACAGCCCTTCCACTGTTATCCTCACTTGTGTAATTGCAGCAGCTATTCTTGTACATTCAAATGTCTAATCTTAGCAAGCCACGGAGCTGCTCGGTAATATGGACCAACCGGGAATTTCCATGCAATTACTCACCACAGCTACTGGCACTTACTTTGGCTCGTAGAAGTCCTTCTTGTCCGCTGACCCCAGGCTCTGCAAGACACAAAAGACAGATATATTTCTTTAACCCTTTGCCAAGCAAGTATCATCGAGGAAGGTGTGTGGTGAGCAGGAAAAGGCATGCGCCTACGCTTTTTGCTGCCCGGTGGGTGTGTGGGGGCTGGCTGGACAGGGCAGGCCCTCAGGACCTCCAGCCACCAAACGTGCCATAGGCAGAGCCCAGAGCAGCCAAGGCTGTAAAAACAGAGTCAAAGCAGAGGCAGGGGGATGCGTTAGGTCTGAACCAAACGTATTCACGCATGTCTGTGTCCGCCGTCACTTGCAGAAGCATGGCACCTTGTTTCAGGAGGAGACCTGGGTCCTCTCGAGCTTATGCAGCTACAAAGAGGACAAGGTGCAGGGCTGGCAGCGAGACGGAGCTACCAGCACCCACAAGTGAGCCTTAGGCAGGGCAGGGGACTGAGCCCGAGGCCCACAGCTGCTCCCCAGGGACAGGACCACAAAATTCTTCTGCTGAGAAACATGACATCAGACCCCAAGAATGTGCAAGCCTGGGAAGCCCGATGCACACTCTCGTTCCCGTGCACCATCATCTTCCCGAACGCCACGAACTCCACAGACTGCACGGTCCAGGAAAAGCCTGACAGCACCTCAACCCAGGCTGTCAGAGAGCCAGGGTCCCGCGGGAGACCCGGCCAGGCTGAACGTCGCTGCAGGGAGGCTGGGGGTGATGGGCACCCCGCAGGCCCTGCTTTGGGTGCGAGGATTCCCCGCACAGAGAAGACAGGTGCAGCACCATACGTCGCCCGGCTGCCCCATGGGCTGTACACACCCAAACACACCCAAGTCTCTCCCCCCGCACGCCCCCAAACACACCCAAGTCTCTCCCACCGCACGCCTTGTCCCGGAGGCACCGGCGGTGGGGGCTGGCCCCCCGCCCTGTTCGGAGGCCCCAGTCCAAGGCACGTGCTTGCCGAGCGCAGAACAGTCCCCACCACCCAAGGGACACAGCGGGGCAGGTAGTGCCGGACGCAGCGGGATGCTCGTGGCGCACGGTGCTGGGGTGGACGGACAGACAGACAGACCCACCAAACCTGGGTGTCAGCAAAGCCGGCGTTCTGCCGCAGCCCTCTCCTCCTCGTGGGGACGATCGTGACCCTTGTGCCTTGCCAGGATGGGGGATGGCGGGCCGCAGCATGGGGTGGCCCTGCCAGCCGCCCCAACAGGCGTGTGCGTGCGTGCGTGCACACTCACAGGAAGCACGCTCGGGCTCTGGGGCTGCTGTTGTAGTTTTGCTCCGTGGTTGCCAGGCAATGGCGAGCGCGAACGCCAAAGCAGCAGGAGCAGCGGGCCGAATGCTAATCGGGGTTCAGGAACTCTCCCAGCACTCTCTGCAGGCGCTCCCCTCGCCGGCCAAAGCTGCCTGGTGCTCCCACACTGGCACGGAAAAGCAAGCAGGGAGGGGAGGGCCTCAGCTTTTAAGCAGGCAGGGAGCTACTGTCACCCAAACATCCCCCCAAAAGGGAGCGCTGGCTAAGCCAGCGAGATAGGCTGACCCTCAGGGGGTGGTCAGGGGTACCGGTTGGAGACACGTGCAGGGAGGCTGCAATCAAACCGGCAGCACCAGGTATGCAGAGCTGCATGCGTGCCACCCCCTCGCATGTCTCGTGTGCCTATAGCACACACCTGAGCCCCAGCTTGGGGTAGAGCTTGCAGCGTACAAAGAGCAGCTTTTTGGGGTGGGAAGATCCCATCTGCCCACGTGCCAAACGCCATGTCAATGTGCAAAAGCTTGATGGGCTCTGAGCAATCCCCACCAGGCAGGGGTGGTGGCACCCTTTGGCTCTCCCAGCTGCTTCCCCTCCTCTGACATGACAGAAGTGCCAGCAAAGCCTCATGGGACTGATGGCCAGACACCAGAATGGGGTGGTCAAATCCTTGCACAGGCTGCCCAGAGATGTGGCATTGTCTCCAGCCTTGGTGACACTCAAAACCCAACTGGGCACAGTCCTGGACATCCAGGCACAGCGGCCCTGCCTTGAGCAGTGGCTTGGCCTGACTGAACCCCTCAACCACTCCAGAAGCAGCAGAGAAAGCACAGCAGTAACCGCACAGAGTGAATACCAGAAGAGAAAGGGACCATGCCCATCAGTCAGATGAAGTTACACAGGTCCATCCCACCACACTGCATTTCTTTCTCCCAAGCATGCACAAAACCAAGGTGGCCATAGATCCAGAAGCCTCCAGGACAGCAGTTGGAAAGCACTTGGCCAGAAGAATCACCAGCAAGCGGAGGAGAGCTTGCCGGAGGCTGGTGGAGGGGATGCCTGGTAGGAAAAGGTGCTCAGGGCCAGCAGCAAGACCCAAGACAAAGACATGTTTTTAAGCACCCCTAAGCAAGATCCTCATGAAAAAGCAGAGGGAGAAGTGAGCACAAGCACATATGGTACCACAACAGGAGCCACAGACAGGGACTGTGCACCAAGGAGGTTAATAAACCAGGCAGGGATAAACCAGACAACACTTTGCTTTGAAAACTACCAGGAAAGCAGCCCAGGGCCATCGGCAAGAGGGGAGCGATGCCCTGCGAGCCCACAGGGCACCTCAGGGCTGCCTGACTTTGTGCAGCAGTTCACTGTAAGATGTAGCTGTACTAAAAAGAAAATGCCCAAGGCATTTTGCCAAGAGCATGGACATGACAATGTCCTGGTACAACTAGCTAGGAGCACTGAGTGAGCTCAGAGAGACACCTGGAAGGATCCTCCCAAGCAGGGGAACTTGGCTTTCACTGGTGGCTTGATGGCATCCCTTGGAAAACACTTTGGGATGGGTGTCAGGCAGCTGCAAGCAGCACCCAGCGTGGGGGCTGCTACAGTGCAGTGCATGAAGGGGCAGCAGCGTGGGCTGGGACAGTGCCACCACCTCTGTCCCACTGCACTGGGAACGGCCACCTCAACCAGCACCTACAGGAGGGGAAGATTATGGAAAAGTGGTCAAGGGACACAGGATGGGACACAGGAAGCAGAGCAAGGTAAAGGGAACACGCAGCCTGGATCTTAGGAAAAGTGTCCTGGTACTGAGCTTGAACCCTGTTAGAGCAGCATTTCTAAGGGCTTTGAAAAAGCTGACAAGATACACCATTGAGACTGGTGCCGAGGGAGCACTTCCAGCCTTACAGAGAGCTGGGACCAGCTTTCCTTCTCCTGCCTGTGCCTGGGGGCTGAAAGAAGCAGAGAGCCCCAAAAATGAGCAAAAGGTGACCTCCCCCTGCCTTCTGGGAGGAAAGATCAGTTCCTCCTGCACTGATACAGGACCCAGAGGCTTTTATCTATGCAGGTATACAACGAAACATCAAAAGCCAGCCTGCACTGTTGTTGGCTGATCTCGGGGCTTCCAGGAGAGGTGTCTGCTGGTGGCTCCTGTGCTTCAAGGCATAGCTGGGTCTCCTGAGGGGCACGGCTGCAGCACGAGGGCTCAGCTCCCAGAATAAACCAGGGAGCTCCCAGAGACCTCCTGCTACTGCTCAGGATGCTGGGGAGACCCTGAGTGGAGCATCCCTCAGTCCAAAGAGTCCCCTGCAAGCCCTCCCTCAGCGTGAATCACCCTCCAGCAGGACCCGCGACGCTGCTTCTCGCTTGCTCACTTCAGCGGTGACTCAGGAAGCACATTTTAAATCCCTTAATGAAATAATGGAGAGAGTCATTTTTATCGGTGTGTATTTTTAAAATACTTCAAGTGAGGCTTGTGCCCATCTCCACCCTTTCCTCCTGAGGCAGGGAGGTGAGCGGCTGCGGGGACCGACAACACTGGGGCATCTGGAGGGGCAGGAGCAGCCCCCACTGCCCCGGTATGTGGCACTGGACAAGGCAGCTGCCAAAAAGCTGCCAGGCTACACCCTCCATGCCTCCAGTGTTCATGCTCCTGCCACCGGGCAGGGCCAGGAGAGGAAGGTGTGACACTAGGATGCTCTCCCTGATGACGTTCCCAGAGCTTGGCAGCGTCCCCCATGCCCCACTCCCCCCATCTGAGTGCCTTCCGAGTGCCTGCCCTTTTGGATGCGGCCAGGCACTGTCTTTAATCTCCTTCCTCTGTGGAGGAAACAGCCCCCCGAGCAGAGGAGGGGAGGGGGACGCTGACGCCAAGCCCACAGCTCCTGGGTGCCAGGATGCAGCCTGCCAAGAAGCAGGGATTGCCTGCCCGTATGATGAAGGAAGTGTTGCCTCAAGGTCATCACCACCACTACCCTCTGCCCTTCCCCAGACAAGACTGCTTGAGCCAGGCTTGCACTGCCCAGGTTTGACGGAAGGACCTTTCCGCACAATGCTCGGAACCTTGGGGCTCTTCTGCTCTTGCAGAAAAGTGCAACATCAACGTCAAAAGTGCAACTTCACAGGGAACACCTGAGAAACGCTCCAAGACAAAAGGGAAGGCAATGGGGCACCAACTTCCCTTGTGCTTTTACACAAAATCAAGACAGAGAGGCCAGAGCAGATTTATTGGCCATAAAGGAATCGCCATCAGGACTCACACTCAGGTTCTCAAAAAGCACCTTTGCAGGGGTATGAAAAAGCAGCCTCCCCTAACTAGTGGAGCAACATCCAGCTGCATCACCGAGGCCTGCCCAGTGGCACCAAAACCAGTGGACATCAGCACAGCCCAGGCACCCAGCTCCTCTCGTGTTCCTGGTGGCATTCCCAGTGCTGCCCTTCCCAGGGCAGGGCGATCACGCAGCCATCCATGCCACGACCCGGCTCCCTTCAGCAATGCAAACAAGCTCCTTCTGGATACTGCACTCTGTCCAAAACGTCAAAGACGTTTGTGGGCTTATCTCTTCATTTAAAACACGACTCACAGTTTTGTTTCACCTTCACAAACCTCTGAGAATCTGGGCTAGTATGAAAGTATTCTCTTAATTTCTCATTTCAGCCACTAAGTAAACTATTTTGGAAGTTATTTAAATTACATATTTAACAAGCCCGAGTTACATAACGTATATAAGCTACCAGGCAGGCTTCCCTAGGACAGCTCATCTCCAGAGCCAGCCTTGTTGGTCCTTGATAAGTATTAGCACAACATGCTGCAGACAGAAGAGATGAGACTGATTTAATGGACAGCTCTGAATTCCGAAATTCAGCCAAGCTGGGGAGATAACAGACACAGGGTTGGAAACAAGGATGCTCACAGAGGAGCTAAGGCAGAGGTATTGTATGATTTTGTTATTCACGCCAGCAGAAATCAACTCTGTTGTACTTTTTCCTCTCCTAAATGTTGCCAAGTGTAATCTCAGCTCATCATTTTCCGGGCAGTGTCCCTGTGAGAATGAAGTTATTAGCAAGGCTGAAGAAGCCTCATGCAATTATTTAGAAACTACACCAAAATAATCCCCAAAGACAAGCGGCTGCTTGCAGGTGGCAGCTTTCTAAGTCATTCCAATAAAATCTGGCTCAGTAACTCCCAACGTAATCGATGCCCACACAAACAAAAGAGCTAAAAACCAAGGCACGAGTTATTTTTCTACGCTAGAAGAGGATTCTGCAAAACAAACTGGGGGGCCAACGCCGGCAGCGCTCTCGGCAGCAAACCTGCTGCCCACGCCTGGCCACTCGCTGGGATCTCCCCGCTGCCCTGCCAGCCGCAGCAGCCCTGAGCCAGCTGTCCCAGCCAGGCTGGACAGATTCCCGCAGGATGTGGGCATGGGCTGCAGGCGCTTGGTCCCCAGGACAGCTCAGGGCGGGGGGACTGAGCCTCCACAGCCTGGCACTCCCTCACATCCCAGCTTCTTGTCCCTGGATCCCAGCAGTTCGTGCTTGCAGGCACAGCCGTTCGTCAAGCTCCGTGTATCCGCAACATGCTGCATTTATGAGTAATCGGGAGTTGATGCCTGACTGTCAGAAGGGGAGTAAAATTCAGAGCCTGGGATGCGAGAGGTTTATTTGGAAGGAGAAGGAAGGAGATATCATCCCCTCACCACTAGCAGCATCGCTCCAAGCAAAGGCCGACCCACCCAGAGCATGCTGGGACTCGGTGCACCATGCACCCCGTCTCCCTCCGTCCACCGGCCTCTGGCACCGTGTCGGCCAAGAAACCAAAGGGCTGTGGGAGTGCTCTCTCCTCTCCCAAGGACCCCGGCTTCCCTCCACTGGCTCTAGCACCCATTCTGCTTGCCACTGCCACCTGCACCCAGCACCAAATCCCTCAAAACAGCCCTGCCCCAGCACTGCCAGAGCCCCAGACTAATACAGCCCCAAGTCTCCCCAAAACCTGAACGCGAAGCCAGATGAACCCTCAAACCTGAATTTCAGGCTGGATAAACTAGATTGCTCAGCTGAAAATAACAGTGATAACTCCTGCATTCAACGGTGCTGTGCTGCAAACCAGCTCACGCCCAGGAGGGAGCTCCGGGCCACAGCGAAAGGCAAACCCTGCCGGAGAGATCCTCGCCTGCGCACCGGCACAGCGGGCCGCTAAGGAACAGGGAACCGGGCTGATCAAGAAAGGTCACAAGGCAGAACAAAATCTGGTGGCAAGGGAATGGTGAGGCCCAGGCAGCCTGCACAGATGAGGAGATAGGGCTGGCTCAAGGGAGGGAGGAAGTGCCACTGGGAATCAGAAAGGGCCTGGGGTCTCTTGGAAGATGGCATTTTGGCAGAGCTGAAGCCAGTGGACCACGGGTTGGACGTGTGAGCCACCAGCGTTTCCCCAGCCCACCGCTGCCATGATCCTATCTTAGCTACAGAGGCACCGAGGAGGGGGCAGGCGATTCCCCGCAGGCCTGACCCAGCCAGGGGAGGATGCCAAAGGCTCTAACACGTTCATTCTTCAGTGGCTAGCTCATCCCATCCCAGCTCTGAAGCAGGAGTCTGAACCAGCTCTCACACTCGCCTGCAAACAGCACTGACTCTGTGCACGCACGTGGGGCATTGATGGGCGTCCAAGTTGGCTTTTGAGTCCAGTAGAAGGTGAAAAACATACTGAAAACTACAGAGAAGTGGCTGTGGACCATGTAGGGGAGAAGAAGGGAAATGCAGCTGTGCACGTGAGGTACTCCAAGGTAATCCAGGGAACAGACACGATCATTGCAGCCACCCACAGAGTGGCTCAACCCACACCTGGGAGCCAGAGGAGCTCATGGTGCCCTCCAAGGAGTTCACCCCATTGCAGGCACCACAGACCCACCCGGGAAGAGGTCCCACATTTCACCATCTCCCCTAGCCAGCACATCCTGACACCAGTGTGCTCAGACACCAGTCTGACCCCACCTACTCTCCATGCCGGGACAGCCTCCTGCAAGCAGATGGAGGCTCCTGCTCCAGCATCTCATCTCAGGGACTGACTGCTCTTCCCTGTCTGCTCATCCAACCCCCACGTCCAGGACCCAGGAGGGGAGATCTTGGTGTTTTCCTGGGGGCTGAAATACAACTGTAAACTTGGTTCTTCGGAAAACAGACCTTATCATTCTACCAAACCTATATGTGACCCCCAGGAAAGTGATGAGATGGGTTCTCCTGGAGACCAGCTGTGTTACCAGCCCCTTACTCCACGTCTCCGCAGCCCACCCTGACCCTACCGACAGGTTATATTCACGAGGGCCTGTCCCAGCCAGAGCACTGCCAAACTTCCCATCATCATCAAACTCTGCTTCCTCTTCCTCCTCGGGGCGCACCCTTGCAGGTGCACTGCACACAGGAGCACAGAGCTGTGCGTGTCGGACCAAGGAGGAATGGAGCCAAGACTCGGTGCCATGAGCCATTCCACTCGGCAATCACATGTACACAGCCAGCTTGGCTGCAGCACAAACCCTCGCACTCGACTGTGGGTTCCGCATCAGCCGGGGTAACAAGGACAGGCTCTGTCCCTGACCCTGCCTTCCTACCAGGACGAAAAAGCAAGTCTGCTCATGAGCACCTGCCTGCCAACATCCCCAGCAAACAAGGCCCTTCGCCCTCATCTTTCATTCCCCGGACACTGTGCCTTCCCTTGTCTTCCCACCCCCTCAGCATCTCCCCAGCCTCCTCCTGCCCCTGCCTTCCCAGCCAAGCGTCTCCCCAGGCCATGCTCCCCACGCCAACGGGGGCTGCTCACCTGCAACCCCCTCGCAGCCCACACCATGCTAAGGCAGACCCAAATTTCAAAGCATTTCTTTACCGACGGCTCATCCAGGAAACTTTGTTTTCTCACCTTCTATTGTAATGCTACATGCCTGTAAAAATTAACTTATGTATGTACACTCGTGCACGCACATACAGCCTCTCTATTGCAAAGTTCCTCTTGCTGGAAGGACATCCCTGAGCCGTGCTGAGGGCTGGCACAAGACCGAGCCCTGCACTTGCTGCTCATCGGAGCTTCTCTGGATAAAAGAACTTGTCAAATTGCTGGCAAAACCACCAGAGCTTGTAAACCCCGCCAGCTCACCAACAACATCCAGGGTGACACGCACACACAGGCATGGGTACCTTCCCTCTGTGTTTTCATTAATCAAATCCTTAATTAGGTGGGGAAGGGCACAGGAGCTGCAAGGGAGGAGCAGCAGACACCCAGGCTGTAGCGCACTGACAGCCGGTACTGACACCGTGCTGCTCACACGCTATTTTCTACCTCCTTTTTATTTCTCATTCTTGATTACAGCCTGCAAACTATTACTGCAACTTTAAACACGTTGAGAAAGAGCTGTGCTTGGGCTTAAGTGTTTGCAGAATCAGGGCCGAGATGTGCAGCTGAATATGCTGCTATTTATAGCGTGACGCCCGGAGCACGGCACGCGCAGGGGGTGCAGCACGGCCCAGCTCGTGTTGCCGCTAGAACCTCTTTTTAATTTGATTTGGCCACATTTAAGGGGGTGTCAGCTGCCTGATCTTAACGTTGTATTCATTCACTGCCTGGTATTTTCAAATATTTTGGGTTTTTGTTTTTGGGTTTTTTTTTTTAAATCCCTGGGTATACCAGCTCAGACATGTTT
>NW_010227882.1:78614-100238 GCF_000690775.1 Eurypyga helias | reverse complement strand
GTTTGTGTGTTATATTTAATTTTTGATCAATGAAAAAAAAAAAAAAAAGGCAAGTAAAAAGGCTGGAAGCTGAGTAGTCAGCTTTCAGCTCCAAGGGCCTGCAGTTAATTACACCCTGTCCTCCAGCATGTACTTCACACGCTGCATTGCCAGCCCCGCAGCCTGGCTGGGTGTCAGGCAGCCTGACAGCAGCTCTGCCCGCCAACCTGGCTAATTATAGTGTGGGCAGCAAACGAACGAGTGGGCACATGCCCCATCGCATGCCCCACTCAGTCAGCTGCAGCCTCCCGGGATGCACCTTGGGCTGGGAAAGGCCATTCCCCTGAAGCATCCAGGGGGACCGGTGGACTCCACAGGGATGAGCGTCTCCAGGAGAGCACTTCAGTTGGTGTCCAAGGGCTCTGACCCTCCAGGAGTGCCTTGGCAGGGAGCAGGCTCGGCACCCACCACCCCAGCAACCCTCCACCCTGTCCCACAGGAGCGGGTTGAGCATGGCCCGTCCTATCCAAAGTCCAGTTGCCCTCCAACCAGTTGGTTCACCTTTCCTGGGACAGAGCTCTGCATCTCCCTTGTTTTCTCCCTCTGTCCCCTAGAACTGGGATGGGGGTGTGGGTGTACCCCGCAGTCAGAAAAACCCAGATGCGTGGGTACATAACCCTCTCCTCGAGCAGCCTCGTCCCCTCGCTAAGGACAAGCCACCAGATGCAAGTGGACCACAGCATGAGGGGTCTCCACAGCGGGGACTCCCATCCCAACTGCCTGTGTTTTGCTACCCCAGGGAGGAGGCCAGGACCACAGATCCCTACCCAGGCAGCATGCAGGCAGCAGTGCCTTTGCCCCAGCGAGCATGACCAGGCCTGAAAGGGCCTTCTGCCATCGAGCCACTGCTTTGGTAACACACCTGGAAAAGGGAGAGGATCCGGCTGGAGCAGGGACCCAGCCAACCTGGCCAGTCACCCACCCACGAGCTGTTAACAACCACCGTGCATGCAAGACCTGCAGGAACATGAAGCGGGCTGTCAGCAGGGGACCAAATAAAACTGTGCCCTTGCACAGGGCATCATCCAACCAGAGCTGGACACACCATCAGAGAGCAGGTCTCTCACTCTTTTGGCACAAAAAGCGGCTCCCTGAGGTTATACATCATCATCTCCCCTGCTCCTGGGAATGTGCTGCCACAGCCAGCTCCGTACCCATCCACCACGCAGGGTGCAAATGCAACCGCAACACGCTCTTAACAGAGACCTCAGAGGAAGAGCAGAGCTGCTTACAGAACAACGTGCCCAGTGCAAAGTACGGGTGGTCCTCGCAGCTGGCCTCTTCATCACCATCCTCCTCCTCCTCCTCGGTGGCCAGCAGTGAACCCGTCGCACCAGGAAACCCACCCCTGCATCGCTCATCCCCAGGGAGCCGATAGCTGTGGGCGGGCTTGGGGGCACGTGAGGCTACAACGCGCTCTTCAGTTCTGGTCAGGAAAGGGAGCAGATGGGACTCACGAGGAGCAGAGATGCTGAGTAAGAAGCTGAGATTTATACAGACACCTTATGGAGCAAAAGCGCAGCTTGAAGAGAGCGGGAGCCACATCAGCACCCGGGCTGACACTTAAGGATCCGTGCTAAGCACCTCTTTCCCACTGCCAGCGACTCAAGCTAACCCCTCTAGGTCTAAAAATTCATGTTTAGTCTCAAACCAAAAGCAGTCTTTTTAAAAACAAGGCTTGAAGCCTATCAGCCAACCTGTTTTGGAACTGTAAGGCTTTCCAAAATTAATATGCTACTGGGTTTTGGGAGCCGACACTAACAGCCGTGCTCCTCCGGTCCTTGCTGCCACGCAGCCCCGGTCCCTCCCCAGACGCCAAGGACACCAGCCCCACACTTGAGCCTCATCCTCCTCTCCTGCACCCCTGAGCTGTCAGCTCTCCCAGACACCCCCTCCCACAGGGCGCTGCCATGGGGGAAAATGGGGTTCAGAAGAGCCAGGGGAAGGGAAGAGAGCACAGGGGGCCTTGGGAGAACCCAGGTGCCCTGAGAGCCCACAGGAGAACAACCCTGAGGCACTGACGCCCACACCAGAACCACTCTTCCCAGTGAGGGGTTTGAGGCTGAATTTGCATCCCGCGGCACTCCCAGAGAAAGCTGGAAAACGAGCGTCTTCAGAAGGCAATGCTGACCACAGAGGGCAGAGTGGGCAGAAAGCCTGGGGCTGCTTACCGGGAGGTGTCTGTAAGAAATTTATATGCCCAGCAAACTGTTTAAGCAGAGCAAAATGAACAAACACATTAATGATGTACATCACGGGTGAGGCTTTAAGCAGGAAAAGTCCCTTGATCTTCACACGCTTCTCTAGGAATATCCTTTCCCTGTCACTCAGAGGCTGGAGGTTCACTCCAGGCCACCCACCTCTCATCCAGACAGGACAGTAAAAAGGAGAGGGGGGAGAAGGATACCCCTCCATTTCCCCCAAAGCAAGCAGTGTCCCCCGTAAAGCCAACCCCCACAGGCAGCAAGGTTCAGCTCAGCACAGGAAGGGGGGGACAACACATTTACCCCACCCCTGAGCCCACCCTCCCGGAGGGAAAGGGACCGGGATGGCCAGACCTGCCCTCGCTGCCCAGGCTTGCCGGGAGACCGCATCAGTACGCTAAGTATTCACACGGGCTCCAGCCAGCCAACCACCACGAAATATTTAGGCATCGAACTCCATAAAGGAAGTGCAAGACACACTACAGAATAAATTGAGTACATCAGAAAAAGCCTGGAGGGGAAAAATAGATTTTTGGAACGTGTTCTCAATCTCATTAATTGGGAAGACAGCCTTGGAGGGGAAAAAAAAATTATTATATTCCTCCTCAAACCATTATCCACTCTTCAGTGTGGATCATATGAAAACAGTTATGTAAAAGAATAAATTATATTTGGAATGGCAGGAACCCCAGAATAAAGCTAGAAACTCTGATGTTCCCATATAAAGATAGGAGACAGCTATCTGTTCCAAATTTTCAAGTTTTCTGCTGAGCCAATTCAAATTCACTACATACCAGCATGGCCATATAAAGGGGACTCCACCCATGCAATCTTGGAACGAGCAGTAATCCCCCAAACTATCAATTTAATGTATGGGGATACAAAACAAGACAGGAATGTACTCACAGAACGAGCACTCCATTAACGGCATGGCAAAAGGCACCAGAACGTGCACACAGGAATATCTATTTAAAGTGACATTTGCATCAAAAGACCGGATCTAAAATTGAGATTTCTGCATGCAGACATCGTAGATTCTGCAAATTAAACGGCCGTTTCCAGACCCAATGTGAATTATATTTTTTGTTTTATTTTCTACTATTTGTTCAGTGTCACGTTTCTTGGCCGGCACAAGACAAACAGCTCTGCCTTGGGGTTTTTTAAATTAACTCTGCTTCTGATCGGCTTTCCAGCCCATCCCACACGGGCTCTCCTGCTAGCAGAGGAGCGGGGATGGTCTGGGGGCAGCTCCGCCGGGCTGCGAGGGCTGGAGGCAGGCAGGGTCCCCTCAGCCTGAAGCAGGTGGAGATGAGCTGGTGCCAGCCGGGGCTGGTGTCAGCTCCCCACCCAAACTAAACAAACCATGCGTCAAGTTCAGCGGGCACCTTCCCAAGTCCCCATTCCAGCTGGGCAGTAACAGAAGCACAGGGACCTGGGGAGCCCCCCAGCACCCCCACATGCCTCCCACCGGTCCGGCGGACCCCCCGGCCAACAGTGGGAGGCAAAGAGACGGCGACAAAAGGGCAAGAGCTCATCCCTTTTCAGATCAACCCGCAGTCTGTAAACCAGCCAAGCGCTGGGGCACAAAGCCCCCTCTGCCACTGGCCTGAAGCAGAAGCCTGAAAAAGAAATGCTCATCTTCTCCAGTTCTACCGGTCTAATAAAAATAATCTAAAACAATTAAAATAATTGTTCTCAAAGACACTTCCTACACTGAGCCCCTGACGACACACGGACACAGATACACCAGGTCAGCTAAGTGCTTCCACCCAAGCCAGACAGTGACTAAGAACGACATTAATTTGTTACTCAGCCAAAGTTAAACTTTTCAGACCCAGAAGGGCCAAACGGTTGTTCCAAGTGAAAAAATACTGCAGGATGCATTCCTTCGCCCTGTTCCAGGAATACCCGGGGATTCATGATTTCAGGACGGGGCTGACAGCTCCTTCATACATCACAAAGAACAACAAACTAACCTTCCTGGTTTTCTTTTAGCTGCCCAAATGCCATTTACTGGTGGCAAGCCGACAGACGTCATGTCCACACAGCGCTCCAGGGGGGTGAAGGGTTGTACGAGCTCCACGTGCTGTTAGGGCAGCCGATCAAATGAATACAGAAAACAAAAATTGGGTTTATCGGCATTACTGCCATCCGCACAGAGAGTAACAGAGCGCGCCTGAGGGAGCATCCGCCTCCCACCTCCTTCTGGATTCAACGCAAAGGCACACGTGAGCTTTACCTAGAGATGTGAGACTGAGAAACAAAAACGGATGAACCCTTCAAGGTTTGGAAGCTCTTCCAAATTTCTTTGAGGTTTGATCTGCTGATCAAATACCTGCGACTCTGTGCCCGGGGTGTGGGGACCAGCATGCCCTGTGGATGGGGCAGCAGCCCAATGCCTTGCTCGGAGCCCAGCAACCCCAGCACCCATGCAGAGGAAGGCTGGTACCTCCAGCAGCTGTCACAGCGACAGCCATATTACTTATTTCTGCCTTTTGGGGCCTTCGGAAAATGGCCTTTCAAGGACCAGACTCAGAGCGAGGCAGGACTCATGTACGACACCACGTAAGGTACCACGAAACCGCAAGACGGTGGCAGACATGCACAGTGAGCGGAGGGGGAGGCATCCCCAGCCCCCTCCAGAGCTGCAGCCCTTTGGCCCCCGGGCTACTGTGGGGCGTGCTGGGTGCCCCACACCGCTGCCTGCAGAGAATATTTCACCCCATCAACCCAGAAAAGTGCTGCACAGCAGAGCCCTAAACAAACATGCTGCCGCAGGGATCACATCCACCTTCATCTGAAACACCGGCTTCAGGAAAGCCAGAACAAAACATACATCTGTGACATGATACAGCCTCAGTAAGTCTTTGCGAAGAACAGTGTAATACCTCATCTTATTTCATAAAAATACAGTGCTTTTTCTCAGTGGGTCAGAACTGGGGATCTGCAGAGCCCCTCAACTTCAGCATCCCTCTTTTGCAAATCCTCTAAACAAGCTCTGACAAGGTGCTACATGGCAGAGCTACAAACAAACTCCCCTCAGCTGCCCAGCACCAGACCCAGTATGCCTGCTGTTGCCCGGCCCCTTTTGAAACCCACCCAGTGCCCCTCCTCCATCACTCAGGACCTGTGCACCAGTTTTAATGCACTATCAAACAGGCTTCAGAAATCCCTTTGGGGCAGTGGGGCGACGTAAATGCCCAGAGAGGCTCCAGCCCCAGTAAGGACCTTTGTGGCAGCGTGCTGTAACTTGAGGGACAGCATGGTGATGGTCCTCACGCCCCTATGGACGTGGAGACCAGGGAGAAAGGTGATGTGCTGAGTCTACCGGTCTCCAGTAAAACCCAAGCCTGGCATCCAGGCACAAGGCGACACGCACACGAGAAAGCAACTCTTACGTTCACACGGGGCATCCTCCCGTGGCAGGTGCTGCATATCGGAAGGACCGTGCTGAAGCACAGCGGCCGCCCGGGTGGTGGATGACACACGCTGAAAAATGCACCTCTCTGAAAGCTGTTAGTGCTTTCAGGGCTGGGCAGGGCTGTGCCGCTCCTCCCGCCGCCCACGACCCTTCCATGTCGCACCTACTCCCTGGTCCCCACCCTGGAGCTCCTGCCCGTGTCCTCACACTCACCCCATCCCGCCAGCTCCTGCTCAGCTCCGTATCAGTGGGCACGGGGAAGCCTTCAAAACCAGGATAACGTACAGGGCCAAACCACCAGCCTGCCTGGCAGATGCCACTCGGAGTAGGGAGCTGGGATGCCTCTGGGCCAGCTGCCGTGATGCCTGCTGGAGCGCTGCCTCCTCCGGCACGGTCCCTTCTCTGGCACGTTGTCCCACACGCAAGGCTGTGGGCATTCGTCACCTCCACACTGCACTGGCCAGCAGCCCCCCAAGGCTGCTCACTGAGCCCGTCTACCCTTCTGGCCTTCATCACAGCCCCATCCACAGCATCTTCTCAGGAACCACGTGAGAAAAAGAGCTGCCTTGAATTAATTTTAGCTTTTTCCCAACAAATCTCTTTGGTATCCCCTAGTTCTGGTATTAAATCACTCACCATGTCCGTAATGCTCAGAGCTGCACAGCGGCCCTTGCTTCTTCCTTGTCCTCCTCCTCTTCTTCCTTCTCCTCCCCATCCTCCTTCCCCTCCCTCCCAGGGCAGCTGGACTCTTATCCAGCTATCAACAGCCTCTCCCCACAATTACAGGCCTCTGCGGCTGTCCCAGGGTGAGCGGCAATGACAAACCTTAAGGCAACTTCCATGGAAATGTCTCCCTTTGGAGGCAGGTTTATCTGGCCCTGCTTTCTCCTGCCTGAAGATGAGCATCCTGGATGCACCGGCAGCGTGGCAAGCCAGACCAACCAGGCAGAGAGCAACAAAGTGACTTCAACCTGTTCCTATAAAACAAGGATATGGGTATTCCCCTGGTCCCCAACCCCATCAGCTCCTTCCCAGCAAGGGCAGGTCTGTGGGGTGGAGGCGGCCACCCCAAAAACAGAGTAAAGCTTGGAAACAGCCCAGGGCTTGCATGAGCCCTGCATCCGTGAAGATAAAGTGATCCTTTAATGCCCCATCCCAGCAGTTACTGGTGGGTTTTTCTAACCCCCAGGACAATACTTGGCAGGCACACTTGTGCTGTCCGGCTGTGGCAAGAGGTGGGTGCTGGGCACTGGGATGGGCAACGCAAGGTGACTGCAGGAGAAACCTTGTGCACCAGGGCTCGAGGTATGACCATATTTCCAAGAGGCACAGCCCAGGGGCCTGGTGGCAGTGGGGGACGCTTGATGCTGGTGGGGACACCAGTACCATGGCCCTCACAAAGCACTCACCCAGCTCCCAGGTTTGATCACCACAAAAGTCCAGAACCCCATCCAAAGGGCAAAGCTGGGACTTCACAACCACACTCATGCCAGAAAACCGCTTTTATAGGATATGACAAGTTCACAGCTCCTCACCCCACAAACCTCTCCATACTCCACAAGCCATAAGTGACCTTTTTATCCTGTTCCCCTGTCCAACAGGAGCTCACGAACTCATCGCCCCGTCCCTTCCCTTAACCCTGCTGGGGCTCCAGCCCTGCCGGGTTAAGGCTCAGTGCAAACTCACAGCTACCCTCTGCTTTGAAGACGGCAGCCTCTGACTTGAGGAAGGGTTTGTGCCCTGAACAGGGTCCCAGGTTCCCAGGTCCCAGAGTCAGTGCCACAAAAGCCCTCGCAACCCACCCGCCATGCGGGACAGCCGGTAGCCCCAGTCTGCACACCCACTGCTCAGCGGCACCGCTGCACCAAGTTACCCAGGTCACTTGCTGCTGTCCTGCCCGTTTTAGGGACATTAGGAATCCAGGCACCTCAGGGAGGATGCAGGAGCCTCTGATGCAGCACAAGCTCAGGGCAAGTGCAAAGCACACGGATGCCAGCCGAGCACCATCCAATGCCAGAGAGAGTCACTTTGAAACAAGCCCATCTTTGAACAGGGTTACAAGGCGAAAGCCAGAGGAAGAACTGACTGAACTGAGATGAAGAGGCTCCTGCATCCAGACCCTATTTTACCCCAGCAACAGCCAAAACCTCAGTAGGAGTTTGTGTTAAAGCCTCTGATCGTTGCTGGGGCTTCATAACCGCATCTTCGCTTGTTAAGAGACAGTCACTGCCCAAAACCAATTTTAATCCAAAGAACATTGAAAAGATACTTTGGGGATTAAATGACCTGGCAATACACAGGCACAGCCAACTCACAGTCTGTCTCCCAACAGCAGCAGGATCACACGACCCTCCTGGCACTCGCACCACGTGCCTCAGCTCACCCACTCGTTACAGGCAGGTACAGCAGTCCCCAGCTCCTGCAGGGCAGTAGGAGATAAGATCGATACATATGTGTGCGTGTGTGTGTATGTTCTGTTTAGGAGCCCAGTTTCTAGGACTGCTCCCAGGGGAAGCACAGCCCCTCGCCGCTTTGGCTGGGTCGGCACGCGCGGGCAGCAGGAAGAGGGCGAGCTGTGCCTCTGGCAGGCGCCGGGCAGCTCTGCCTGCAGCCGGGCAGCACTGCAGCTGGTGCGAGGGAAGAAATGAAAGAAATAAATCGTATTTTGCTCATGCTCAGTAAACACTCACTAGAGAGTCATCATTAAAACTTGCATATGCTCTTCCTCGAGCCTGGGCAGGAGACAGTGGTGCTGACTATCACAGCCTGGGCCCAGGGTGGCACAGGAGCCCAGGGCTGGCACAGGGATATGGGTGCTTGGGGGAGGGAAGCAGGATGGGCACTGCTGGGGGGGGAAGACAGGGATGTCCAAGCACAAGGAGAATTGGCTGGGGATGTGGAGACAGAGGGCTTGACAGGATAAGGTGAAAGATTTGCTGCGTGAGAAAAGCTGGGCTAAGATGGGATGGTGGAAGAGGAGCTGGGGAGGAGAGGGAAGGGGAAGGTCCGCTGCCGGCACAGAGAGGGGCAGAAGCACCCCTCCACAGTGTGGACACTGCCCGACTGCCACCGCCTTGCACCTGCGCACAGCCACGGTGGCACTGCCGAGGCTGGGGGTCACTCGCGCCCCAGTGACCCAGTCCCAGCCGGGCCCATCCCCACCCCTCGGGATTCCTGGCAGCAGGACAGTGGGCATGGCCGCCTGCTACAAAACCGAATTGGGAAAGCCAGTTCTGGGGCAAAAGGGCCTGTTTTGAAGAAGAGGAAATTCAAGAATAAAGAAATAGGGAAGAAGCAGCTGCTGTGGAAGAGTTGCAGGAAGGGGAAAGAAAAAAGAATAGTTGAAAAGAAATCCCTGGGGAATTGTGGAGAAGAAGAAAGAGCGTAGACACGCCAGGCGAGCCAGAGCAAGAGCCAGAGAGCAGGAAGCGCCTAACTAGGATGGAGACAGAGATACTACAAAACCGTGGTGACGTCATGCCAGAGTTGCAGCGGTTTCCAAAACAACTCCAAACTCCAGCGCCCGGAGAGGGAGCGAGAAGTGCAGGAGAAGTGGAAACAAGATGGGGCTCTGTGCTCGGAGGGAGCTGGAACAGAAGCTCGACGAGTCTGCGGAGCTGAGCCTGCTCCCAGCTCCCTTTTGGTTTGTATTGGCGGGATGGGCTCTGGGGAGCCGGCAGACACGGAGACAGAGGTTATTGTAGAGCCAGGCAGCATCAGAAAGGAAATTCCTGAGGGTGTTTTCCTAATTGACACGTACAATGAAGTTACAGTCCCCCAAAACCCCTTTCTGCAAGAAGGTAAATGCTGGATGCTCCCAAGAAGCAGAGCCAAGGAGTGAGCAACAGCAGAGACGGCGACCCAGAGAAAATCAATCTGCACTAAATGGAAACCACACACAGCGAGCTGTCCCGATGGCAGCGGCGTTGCTCTGCCCCAGCCTGTTCGGATTAGAGGGCTTTATGGCTGGTTTGGCCGGGGGTGGAGGACACGCGGGGAGGCCTGCCAAGGCGGCTGGGCAGACTCAGGGCTGTTAGCGGAGGGTACAGAACAAACCAAGAGGAAGACGAGCAAACCCCTGTAGGGTCAGGCTGTGATGCCCCTTGCCTGGGGCTTGCGATGCAAAGCTGCCTCTGGATGAGGAAGGGTGACTCAACAGCCAGGGTGGCTTTGAACAAGGGAATCTCTTGGCTGCGTGGACAACCCGGTGACCAAGCAGCTCCTCGCTTATGGAAGGGCATCAATTTGCCCTCGTCGCATGCAGGGAGACTCTGGCACAGAGCTCTGTATCCTCCCAGGGTCTGCACCAGACCCCATCACCAAGGACAAACACCACGACTTCTAGGAAATCCTTCTAGAGGAGATTCCTCTGCCACAGCAGTGCCAGCCAGATGGGAGAAACCTGCCTTCACTTGCATCTGCCCCTGCAATGCTGCCAGAACTCAGGGAGATGCCAACCCCCCAGCATCAGCATCACCAACGCTCCTCAGAAGCCACGGTTCAAGTGCCCCACTGCCCAAGGACCCCTTCGGTGAGGCTGGCCCACGCACGTGTGGCGAGGTGCCCACTCACACCACGATTCAGCTGAGACTGGGAGCTGGTCACCCCCCTGCCACAGCAATCCCTGGGGCACTCACAACATCCCCATCCTTCTGGTGGCCCCGAAGGCAGCTGGGGTGCCTGGACCCGTAGCTCCCAGCCCAACTCAAGTGGCATGGGGTTATTTTCAACATGCACCCTCTGAGATCAGAACAATGCAGCCTGGGCAGCCCCATATGAGCCAACCAGGACTTCATAAACTGCTCTCCCACCATTCCTCTGACCACTCTCAGGCCTGCAAGTTTAGAGAAGCTTGGACTTTTCCTGTCTTCCCAGCTGCAGATGTATTTCTGGTGATACTGGGCAACGCGCCGTGGGCTGCAGGCAGCTGTGCAGCTTCTCCGCTGCCTGCCTGGTGAAGGCCAAGGCACAGGCAGCAACGCAAATGCTACCCAACCTTTGGTCTCACAGCTTTACCTACTGAGAAGCTGGAGCTTGGTTGCTTTCATGGGCCCATCGCTGCCATTAACTTGCAAAGCTGTAATTGGGGCCGTCCTGGTGCTGGGGCTGATCCAAGTCGGGTACGCTGCAGTGATCCAGGCCTAGATCCTGCCAGGACACAAGGTTGCTCTCTCTGTAACCACTGCTTCACATGTGATGAACCTGCTTGGTCTCAGTCGTGTCCTACTGCTCCCACAGCTTCTGCCAAGGGCTGAAGCGCGCAGGTAACGCTGCTGGATGCGCTGCCCAAGAGCGGGATGGGGCTCAGTACACGCCTGTGGGCTGGTGGGCAGGTCCAGGCTGGGAAAAGGGGCCCCCAACCTTGTGCCACGCAGCAAGCGAGCTGTACGGGGCACACTGCCTGAATAAGCTCTCCAAACTTGCGAGCGAACAGCAGGAGAGCACAGCATACAGCCAGCGTGGCCACCAGCCCAGCTGACAAACTTCGCCCCATGCCCAGGAGAATCCTTGGGAAGGCAGCAAGACTCGTGAACTGGTGAGAGAGGGCATCACCAGGACCGCTGCTGTGCAGGGCCTGGATGCGATAGGTGCCAGCACGGCGACATCCCCCCTGCACACACTGTGTGACTCGGAGCCGGCAGCCCCCGGGGAGCAGGGTGGCCCACAGCAGAAGCCCCTGCCATCAGCCTCCTCCCGGCTCCCTGCTTAAAACTCACCGCGGCTGCTTTCCTGCCCGGGGGCGAGGAGAGCCTGACTCACGCACTAGGAGAAATTAATAAGCGAGCAGAGAAGACGGGCTCATCCCCTCCAGCCGGCAGCGTGAATCACTGCTGCTCCTGCCTGCCTCGGGATTGTTCCAGCACTGAGTCAGAACCGCTGCGCAGGTTAACAAGGGGAGAAATTAAAAGTTACGGCCTATGAAACACAGCAGCACTGAGAAATTAGAAAAGAAGTGTTACTGCAAGAAAGCTAATAGGACTACACACAGAGTCCCAGAAAAATGCTCTGTGCTCCCGCTTTCCCCTCCCCTCCCCAGATGTGCCCCTCGCCAGAAATCAACCTCCCAAACCTCCATCGCAGGCAGGCTCGCTGCCGGCAGCACGGGCACCGCGCTTTGCGGCAGCAGTTTTCTTTCAGTTTAAAAGCTGCCACCTCTGCATTTATCATTTTTAAACGCACAACCTTAATCGGATCATGTGGTCCGGTTGTGATTCCCGCCCCGACTGGGCCACACACACTGCACACGAACAAGCCACACATCCCTGCGGCCCCCAGGGCCACAACCCTGGTCTGTCGTTTCTTAGAAAACTACAACATGAGGTTTTGAAGGCTGAGGAGGAGGAGAACTGTAAATCCCACAGCAAGTTCGGTCTCAGGGCAGGGAACCATCCAAGGTCCACCTCAAAGGTCAAATCCTCCAGCTCCTCTCCAACTGCCAGACTGTTCCATCTCTTCCTAGTAAGGAGAAAGCCCTGCCTGCTCTTCCCAAGCATGCCAGCCCCCATTTCCCATCCCAAAACAGGTCCTGCCATGCAGTAATGCCTCACCAAGGAGAGCAGCAACTACACACTGGGCCTCGCAAAATAGCTCATGCTTCACCACAAAATAAAACAAAACAAAAGGACTCAAACTGCTGCAACGACCTGCTTTTTAAGGCTGGGATGGAGCCTCTCAAGTCCTCTTAGGGACCCTGTCCCCCCCACAATCTACACACTTTCCAACCTGGAAAGTACTCAGATGGAACACGAGACAAGGCTATAAAATCTTGGAGAAACAGTGGTCCAGACTTAACTTCATGGAGTAGAGAGAAGAAACAGCTTGGGAAATGGGGTCAGCTGCTGGTCTGTCCCTAACCACGAACATGAATTAGAAACATCTGCTGTGCCCTAAGCAACTCCTTCTGATCATATCATCCACAAATGAGTCTCATCCTCCTTTGACACCAGCCAAATTCATTGGCTTTGAAGATACTGCGTGGCAGCAAGTTCTGCAGGTTAATGCCTCCCGTATAAGAAAGCATTTCCCCACGGCAGCGCTTCGTCGCCTTCCTTGCAGCCCTGTGTAATGTATTTCAGCCCAAGAGAAAGACCATATGCCCAAAGGACACTCCGTGACTCACGGCGTCACACCACAACCATCAACCCTGCCAAGACTCCGGCACATCCCAGCTGGACGGTCGCAGCCACCTCGGCTCAGCCCCGAGCGCTGCCAGCAGCCCCCCTCCGTCACCCCACTCCAGCCGACCGCAGCAGCGGTGGCTCGGGCAGGTCCCAACACGAACATGCTGTGAAGCCTGCTTGTCCATCATCCAGCCCAGTGTCATCCAATCTGTAACAACCCTAATCTCAACGAACCATCAACTCAAAACAAAACAAAAAATGCTCAAAAAAACAACGAGCACCAGGTTACCCGCATTTTCTCCTACAAGGATCTAATTCAGCTCTAATAGGACAGTTATTATTATACATTAAATGAATGGCAATTGATTATTAAGAGCGTATTCATTGAAACTGGGTAGATGGGTAATAAGATACCTGCCCATTACATAGCTGTGAAACCACACTGAATATGCTTCTAATGACCAACTGGTATTTACTTAACATTCAATATCCATCGCTAAGAAAGGTCTCTCTAGATTTAATAAGCCTCTGTTATTTTATGTTTAATTAAATACCATCCACTATTAAAAACATATTTAACTGAGGTTGAAACCAGTAAAAACTGTATCTTGTAACACAGCTGCTAAACCTCAAATATCTTCTTAATGATTAATTGGGATTTAGCACACGATCGCTGTCCTACTGAGAGTGGATGGAACCCGGAAGCTCAACGATTCAGGGACCAAAGTGCTTTGCTTCTGCAAACAATTCTGCTGGTTAAATAGTTCAGCTAATAAAAATAAAACAGAGCAGTGGGAGACTCAGTTCCTACGTAACCCAACTTTGGAAAATTCAGAATTCACAGCTGCTTCCACGACATCTGCCAGATAGTGCCAGGCAACTTGCACGGCTGTGGCAGGGGAGCTGGGACCACTGTCCCCCTGAGCCCCCAGGATGCATTCCTGAGGCCAGGACATCAGCAGGACCTGTCCAGGTCAGCTCTCCTTCCACACAGAAGCCTTGGAGCAGCTGGCTGGGGACTCCTGATGAGGCAATTCCCATTGTGATTGCAAACAGCTTCCTTCCTGCTTGGGCTGGCCAGCTGGTGCAGTTCGGTTGTTCATCGCACCTACCAGCTTCTCCAGCAGAAACCGACGGTGCCTGGAAGAAGCTGGAGACCCGTTTGCCATGATGGTGCAAAACCTTGACAATTAAAAACCAAGAGACATTTTCAGGCTAAGGGATCAATGAGCTCCCAAAATCAAGGAGCCTGCAAGCACAAGTCCTGCAAGAGCAGCAGACTAAGGACAGATGTTTCCAGCACTGCTCCACACAAGCGCTCTCCGTGGCCTCCACGACAGGAAAAAGGGAAATCCCTCAGTCGCCCAGCCCTGCACACCCACACGTCATCTTCATCGCTGGGACCAGGGTCATCTGATGGGGGAAAAGAGCCTCTTGGCAAAGGGGAAATAAGCCTGAACAGGGAGAAGCCCAAAGCATGCCAGCACTTGGGAAAAAAGCCATTCCACCTCAGTGACCTCCTGCAAGGGGATTATTTTTATTGATTTTGTTTTGAAAGCCCTTGAAAGCAAAATCTGATACTAGCAAAGTATTAAATATAGCAGCACATACCCACACAGATTGCACAAGAAAACAATTTAAATATAGAAACAGCAAGAATGAATATGAATGCAGAGAAAAATATTAAGAGAGGAAATCCAAGAAGGTCCTTTCCTTCCATTGTTCCCCTCCTAACCTCAGGCACGCAATGGAAATTGGGGTTAGACAGTGGGCTGCATGCTTCGGTCCTGGGAAATGAGTCAAGAGTCTGGAACGTGTGTTCAGCACCCAGGAAACCCAGTGGCAACTGTGTTACGAGCTCATCTGCTTCACTCTGAGGAGCCTTGGCGTGTCAGACCTCGGTTCTGCAGTCCTCTAATGAGACACGCTGAGGAAGCGTCACGACGGAGCAGCTCACCCCAACTGCCTGGCTGGATGGGGCTGGTGATAGCCAAAGCTCTACCCTCAAGTCATGTCCTAAGAGTGAATCATCATCCTGCTGTGAATGACATACCAAAGGGATAAGAAAACGTTCCCGGCATCTGACAAGGCATCATGCTATGCATGGGGTTGTTTCTAAACATCCACACTGAGCTGGCACCTTTGGAGGAGAACCTCTTCTTCAGTGCTTCTGAAAACAAAAGAGACCTTGAGAGTCCATTTACCCAGGAAGAAGCATCTCAAAGATGACCTGGGCAGCCACGTCTCTGTCTTGCGGGCAGGCTAATCAGAGGCTGCCTTCACAGATGCTCTAAGCAGAGCACATGAATGAGAAGGATCTCTTAGGAGGATGCTAGTGGAATAACCACGTCACCAAAGAGCCTCTTTCACCTCCCAAACCTGAGCACCAGGAGGAAAGTCCAGTTGTCTTTTATTTCCTCCTCCAAGCACTGCTGTGTATATATATATACAAATACACAAAGTACCCACTTACTCTTCACAACATCCCTCCCATGAACTAGCCACACCACAATGGTAAACACTCCATAGGAGATACCATCTGAGTTACTTCAAAGCCATGCAGCTGATTAAGTAAACAGCAGAGGTGGCTGTCTGAGGCATATGGTGATTGAGGACGTCTCCATCTCCAAATCAGCCTTGGAGACCTGGAATACTGACTGCTTCCCACAATGCCATGGAAGGAGCTCAACACCTGACTTGTCCTGTCTCATTCACGAGAAGCCAGTGGGTGTGAAGAATCAGGAGAAGAACTCTAGAGATGCCTTCCTAGACCAGTGGAGGAGAGAGATGCCTCCTCCCCACACATCCATCTCTACTGGACAGTGCTGGGCTTTTCTCTTTCCCCTTGTTCAGAGAAAAACCTTTGCTCATCTTAAAGCAAGTTCATCTCACTTCTGATTGACTCTCCAAAGGATACAAGAGCCCTGCTATGAGTATTTTGGTATCTACAAATTACTTTCACGGGTATGGGAGGCCTCAGGAGCTGCTCCAGCGCAAGCAAAAGGGCATCCTTGCAACCCCACGGTTCCCGTGAAAGATGACTTAGGAGCACCTTTTCCACCAACAGAAATAGTCCCATGCACATCTTCAGCTGAGGCCCCAGGCCACGTCCTGCTGAGTTCAAGTGTTGCCAGGAAAACACTGCACAGCTGAACTCGGGGAAAAGGGCCCAGGCGAGCACCATGGACGCGTGGGACGAGGAAACGGAGAAGGGCTGAAGCCGCCTCCACAGAAATCCCTTTGCAAGCTCCCTGCCATAACAGCAAATACAGCCCTTGGCCCAAAGCTGAGGTGAAGCCAGCCAAGCCCCCTGTGGAGGACACAACTAAAACACACAGGGCTCATGAGAGAGCCAAATTCCCCTTCCATTTCTGCTGGAAAGTTCTTATGTTGCTTGAGAAATACCATCAGGCAAAGGCTTGATATCTTCCTTTCCACATCTGCAACGCAGGCATCTGCTCCAGTCAATGGCAAGATGGGAGTATCTACCTCCAAAGGTGCCGTTCCTCTCTGTTTTACACACCCATTCACACGAGTCAGTGACACCCCGGTGATGCCCTTTGCTCTCCTACTGAAGGCAGTCCAGACACGGACCTCTGCACCACCATGTCTCTGTTTGTACAGAAAAATCCCACCCCTCATGTCTCCATGCCTCAGTTTCCTCCGCTGCAAAAGAAAAACAGACTGCGAGTGCCATCCCAACCCAACCACAGCAACGCAGCGAGGCTTAATTCATTACAGCCTGCGAATGGCTCTGAGATCCTCCACTGCGGTATAAATCCAGCACTGCTATTTGCTTAACCCTGCCTCGCAGACGGAGGCAGGCACCCAAAGCCACAGCACCGCCGGCTTCTTGTAGCCGGCCCTGGCCCCACAAGGGGTAGCAGATGGATCGGCTGCTGCGAAACAACTTCCTTCTTTCTTTTGCTGGAGTTAACTGGGATTCCAGTTACGTTTTGCGGCCAGCCTTTCTGGAGACAACCACACGCCTGATGCTGGGGGAGTACGAGATGTCTAAAACCACGGGCAGTTGGGTTTATTTGGATTCCAGTCTTCCCATCGTTCAAAATCCTGGGAAAATATATGTTGCTGGGGTGCGAATTTTGTTTTGGAAATAAGTGTTAGGCTGGGGGCAAATGGCAGCCAACCAGCCGGGAACCTAGGCTCCCTCCTGCCCTCAGCATGGCTCCTGTACGCTTCCTGGCCAGTCCAGGCAAATCCGAGTTTGCACGAAGGCAGCGATGTGCGTGGCCTCCAAGATATCAGGGGGCTTGCAGGCCTAGCGAAGCACGCAGGCACACACGGAGCCTGCCCTCTGCCAAAACCTGACACCACTCTGGAATGTAGAAAGTTGCAAGCGATACTTTAATTCCACAGTCACTCAACAGTAGCTCCAACCATGGGAAATACTGGGAAAGGCGCATGCTTGGGAGTGCTCACACGGAGCATGTCCAGCCCCGGCCTAATCTGCCGGGCTGGAAACCCAGCAGATTTATCAAACCTTCCAGCCTCGTCGAGTCATCCCCACCTGCCTGCCCTTGCATCAGCAAGAAAGGCTGCCAGGCACCAGCCGGCTCTGGAGCTGCACGGCAGCTCACAACACCTCTCTGCCGGTGCTGGCACAAAGCAGCGCCAGAGAACTGACAGCTGCCTGCAGCGTCATCCTGCCACCCTGCATCTCGGTGGCCGCAGAGCCTTTCCCTCCAGCCTGGAGACTGCAAATCTCACCACTGCCCTCTCCACCCAGAAAACCGCTGTGCTCAATGGTTTTGTCCAGATCTCCCACCTCTCAGCAGGGAACATCCCAAAGCTCACTCTGCAGCCCCCAGGCTCAGCAGAGGTTGTGGCCTGGCTGCAGCAAGCCCTGCCACCTCACTGTCTCCTCGGCCACCTCCAGCTGCTGCCCCACATCTGGTCAGTCAGCCAGCACTGCGGAAGGCTACGTCCCCTGTCCCCACCCTGGGGACGTGCTCAGCCACAGCCCCCAAGGCGCCTATAAAACCTGGGTCCTCTGTTCCCCCCCCTCATAGCCTTTGTGCTTTTAACCTGCACTGTACCTCAGACCATCCCCACAGGGAGACGTGCCCAGCACCAACAGATTCCCTGCAGGGGTGAAGAGGCAGAATAGACCCAACAAAACCAAATACGAGAGGATATAGTAACTCAGAAGACCTACACCAGGAGCTCAGGAACTGCCACGTCTGGATTAATTACCAGGAGGGAAGATCTGAACTGGGTTTGCAGTTAAGTTATTACACCCCTCAGTGCTCAGCCAAAAGTGTGAGGACAGGAGAGGCTCAGCTTCAGGATGAAGGCTGCTCTCGTGTTTCAGAAACTTCCTGCTCCGGTTTCAGGTCTTCCTTCCTTCCTCTCGAGCTGTTGCCACTGAAGTCAGTGGGTTTGGAGACTAAAGAATAACACAGTTTGTTTCTCCGTTGCTGAAAACAGGCTTTCAGGTCCCTGCTGTTATTCCCAAAAGCTTTCAGTGGCATCCAAGGAGCGGGGAGGGGGGACACACATGCATTCCCAGGGTGGGTGCCACATCCCACAGCTCAGGAGACCTTCCTTGGAGCCTGCCTATGCTCCTGCCTCCCCACACCCGCTCACACACAACAGAGCAGCAGCAGATGAGGTCCTGTTCACTTCTACAAGCTCCTACTCCCCTCTAGCAATGTGGAAGAGCTGTCCCATAGCGTGTCCCTGCTGTCACCCAACATGTCACACCACAGAGAGCCAGGTCTTGCATATGAAACAGCCTGTACCCACAACGCGAGATCTCTCTCCAGGTTGTAGCCTACCTGGGTGGACACACTGTGCCAGTATGTCAGGACAAGGATTCAGTGCTTCTGCTGCCCTGGGTGGCAGAGCTGAGGCCTTACAACCCTGCCTATCCCAGGTTCGTGCCATAGGTGACTTGTACTGAATGAAGGTTATCACGATGGAAAAAGTCCGTAGCGTTTAGTAGAAAATCCTTCTCCAGCCTCTCTGGCACCGAAACAGCCCCTCAGCTGAAGTCTCTGCCCCGTGAACATGCAGGGCTCCCTCCAAGGGAAACCGCCGCACTCCCCCTGCTCAGGTCCCTGCCGTCGGTGCATCTGCACACGCTCTAGAAAAAAGATTTCTCCTTGTCTCCTATGCCAAAATACCAGAAACAGAAAAAGACTTGGTGGGATATCTGAAGTTCTGCGTGAGCTTTCACTGATCCTATATGGAGCTGGTCTCTGAGCAGTTGGGCCGGAGAGGTCCCCTGCATCACTGGGGTTAATACACAAAGGTGACATCCCCTGCGACACCAGCACCCGCCTGCGCTGTCTCCGAGGGCCCCGACGGAACAAGCCCTGGCAACAGCCAGGGTGCCCAACAGCATGTCCATCAGCTCGCTACGGGAACCACTGACTCCAGGGTCATTCTTAGGAGGTTCGGATACCACTCGTGTTCATCAGAGAACACCCCCCTCCTGCCTGAGTGCTCCCCCCCGTAGCTCTGGTTTCCTTGGAAGGTTTCATCCTCAAAACCAAGAATCAAAACAGCTCCAGCCATTTGAGGGAATGGGTAGGTGGCACTGGGACACTGTACCGGTTTCTGCTCTCAGAGAGCCCTATTTGCCGCCCCGGAGCATGCAGCCTGCATCCTGCCGCTTCCTGGGAGAAATCCCTCTTTCCACAGAGCTCCCACGGGCCAGGGCTGGGCTTTACTTTGTGCTCTGCATTAGAGGGGCGAGGAGAGAGAAGCCCCTTCTGCCGCCCAGCCGAAGCTCGCGCCAAGCTCTGGCAGAGGGTAACCCGAGCTGTGGTTTACCCGACATTCCTTGTGGCTCCAGCTCCCCAGCCAAAACAAAACCAACGTTTTCCTTCTCCCCCCCCCAATTCCCTCCTCTCCTTGAGGGGGGGGGGGGGGGGTGTCCCCCACAGCACTTAGCCGAAGTCATGCTGGCTGGAAACCAGCTAATCTCAGCAGGTTCCCGACACTGTTCCCAGCAGCATCCCCCTCCCTGCAGCGGTACCCCAGGCGAGCAGGGTGCGTGGGGCGATGCTGTGGGGCCAGGGCACACAGCAAGCACGTAGGAACAGGCTGTCTGCTCCCGGATGATGCAAATCGGTGCCACTGATGAACATCAGCAGGGATCGGGGGTCTCAGTCTTTACAAGGCTTCCGGAACTTCCCCGGGAACAGTGACAATACTGCTCCAGTGATAATGCCGCGTTCATGTTACCCAATGGACACATCATGAGTTGCAGGGCTTTCCAAGGAACATGGAAAATGAACTGGAAGCTGTTCCCAGAACAGTGTTCATGAGCACAGCAAACGGGGCACATGAAGAGAGGAGGAAATCGCCTCCGGAGACTGCAGAGCAAGTCCCTCTTGTGTCACCCCGATGAGCACCACTCCTGGCATCCTCCCCCTTCCCACACCCGCACAGCACTTACACAGAGGCTCCTGCTATTGATACCTCCCCCAGCAGGGCAGGGAGCCATGGACGGGGTGCCAGGAGCAGGGCACAGCTTCTCTGCTCTCACCAAACGCCCAAACCCACCAACCCATGCCATGCCACTATGCTGCGGGAGCACACCGAAATGCGATGGGCAGGAGGCACTGGAAAACAGGCTCACTCTCCAAAACACTGGGTCAAGGAGATGTACTGAGCCCCGACCCCGAGCAGGGGGAGGCAGTAAGGAGGAGCCCAAATGCCAGAGATGGACAGGATTGACCTTGGCTGGCTGCCTGACACCCCCCACGCTGCTCTCCTGCTCCCCCCTCCTCAACAGCAGCACCAGGGACACACTCCACAAATACCAAGCAAATACAAGCTGGCTTAGGAAGACGTGTGGTTTGCTAAAGCAGAGCTTAAAACCCCAAAGCCCACTTTATAAGCCACCGTTTCAAAGCGGCGGCTCAGGCAGGGTGAAGGGGGTGGCACTGAGCTCTCCCAGAGAACGCGCGGAGCAACGCGGTCAGTGGGGACATCAGTCCCAGCGCACCGAGGGGCTCTGGGGACAGCAGGAGGAGGAGGGCGAGCCTGAGGCCTTTGGACAGTGCTCCCACCACAGCAGGTCCCTGTCAGACCCACATCCAGTGGGGCAAGCACTATGGACCTCAACTTCCATCACCCCTGACGAAACCCTGGCACGGCCGCTCTTCAGCCAAGCAGGAGCAGCATGCCGGCCCCGCTCTGCGCAGAGCCGCCCGCGTATCCGCTGCAAACATTAAAGCTGAAGTTGTCTGCCTGAATTAGGGGAACACAGATTTAATACTATAATGGCCTTTTCCTCAATGTTAGTGCTTACTAACTTACAAACTGCTGCTTGCTGGTAGCAGCCGCTCCTCAGTGAGGAAGTCTCCACAATGGGGAAAAAATGACATTCAGCACCAAGGAATGGCAAAGGGGGAAGCGCTGTCCTGGTGAGCGGGAGATGCCGACAAGGAGAGGTCAGAAGCACACACCAGTCTGCTGTGGGAAGTGGTCCCAGCTGGGCAGGTAGAGAGGAGAGGCAGAGACACTGCCCAGGAGGTAAACATCCACTCTGGAAGTGCTAAAAGCTGCTCCTCAGGCACCAGGACAGGAGAAAAATCAGATGTGCTGAATTTCAACAGCAAGCGATGCCTTGTTTCATGTGGCTGCATGGAGGAACTCCTAGCTAACTTAACTGTTCTGCAAGAAAACCGTGTGCTACCCTGTGCCCCTCAGCCAGCCCCACAGCCAGTGGGAGGGAAGAGGTGCCCATCGCTCCTGTCTCTGCGGGTGGGCACGGGGAGCAAACTCAGGGCAAGGAATCCTCAGGGCTGGGTTTTTACCATCCCCAGCCCTGGCCACGGGATCACAGCTCTCCCCCAAAGGCTCA